>NC_048304.1:4466233-4664088 GCF_013100865.1 Trachemys scripta elegans | reverse complement strand
TCGCTGCTTCCCTTCTCCCGCCTCCCAGGCTTGCGGCAGCCAATCAGCTTAGGCGCTGCAAGCCTGGGAGGCGGGAGAAGTGAAGCAGCGACGGCGTGCTCGGGGAGGAGGCGGGGCAGGGGTGAGCTGGGGCAGGGAGTTCCCCTGCGTGCCGCCCCCCCCTTGCTGCAGGCGGCCCTCCCCGCGCTCCACTACCCCAGCTCCCTCCACCTAAATGCCGGCGGCGACTGGGGTGGCCGAAGATCCGGCCGTCGCAGTCGCTGCCGACAAAAATGGCGCCCCCCGCAATCCTAGTGCTCTATGCGACCGCCTAGGTCACCTAAATGGTTGCACCGGCCCTGTCTGTATCCACCTATATAAGGATATGAGAAACCTCCCATTAAGGTCAATGGAAAAACTCCCATTAACTACAGTACCACTTAGATCAGCATCTATAGATGAAGCAAAAATAACTCACAGGACTTTTGATTATATTCTTCGATGCCTGATTCTGTTAATTGGCTTGTGCACCCTAAAGTCTGAAACTGTGCACATTTTATGTAAGAGTCACAGAGTCAAACCCCAGTTTACCATTTGAGACAATGACAAACTTCTCATTGGCTCCAATGGCAGCAGAATTGGGCTCCAGGTTTTTGGAACATAAACCAAGACCCCACTACCCAGGTTAGCGTATTATGTGGAATTGGGTGTGTACCACGGTGGAAGCCTATACACTCGCAAAGAATATGTATTCATACGGGATCGCTTTTGACAAACAGGACAACTAGCATAACAGAAAATTACTGTCTTTGTATTTATTGGTGCAGAAAAAAGGCAAAGGGATCAGATATCTTGAGAGAAACATGTTGATACAGTACACCACAGTCCCATTGAATAAAGCCAGTTAACCGCACTGGATGATGTCTTTGTGTTTATTATTATTATTATTACTACTACTACTATTATTTTTGCCAGTGTCTTTATTATGGATTGCAGTGGCAGCTATAGCAGGTGCTTTATCACAGAGATTACGCACAAAATGAGTTTTAAAAGCCCTAATTCTTCCTTTAGAGGGGTGATGAATTCACTTCCTTTTTAGAGAGAGTTCATTCCATCTGAATTACGGTAACCAGGTAGATGCCTAGAAATTTGCCTTAAGTTTATCAACCAGGTTATTTAGTTGAGTCAGTCCAAATTCTACAGTCCCAGTTTTTCGTGTTTTGAGTAACCCTTATGTTAGATAGCTCCCCTCAACAAAATGGGTTTGTGAAGGCTAGAAAGTAATGCTAAAGGTTTCCAAGATTTTCCACTGCAAATATCATCTGTTCCCACTTGACTGTATGGTAGCTGTTCTGTAAAGTTAAAGGACTCCTATAGTCAATAACTCCAAAAATGTCCTTTCCTAATTCACACGGCCCACTTCTCTGAGTTATATGGCTCTTATAGTAGATCGGATGACTTATGCTCCTTACGCTCATCCTTACTGTTTATTTTTTCCTTTTAAAGAAAAAAAGGGGGAGAAAATAATGCTGAATAAATACATTTTGCCTTTTTAAAATGTGGCCATAAAAATAGGCAGTAATAGGAAATTCTCTGAATAAATCATCCCCAAAGAGCTGATAGCGTGAATCCCTGAAGGTTGGTTTTTGGAATTGCCTGCCTGTGTTAGTTCTGGATCCTACTAGGTCATCAATATTCCTCTGAAACTTGATCACAGTGGGCCTGATTCTGCTGTCACTTAAGGCCCAGTCCAACACTCATTGAAGTTTAGGGAAGGACTTCCATTGTCTCCTACAAATTTTGGGTCAAGCCCTTTATCATGTTTTACTCCTGATTTACACCAGAGTAAGCAAGAGAAGAATCAGCCCCTTCATGTTTGAGAGTTAGCAAATAATGAAATGATGGCAACTACTGTACATAACACACATTTTCCTGCTTACATTTTACCAGTTCTCCATCTAAGAGATTTAGAGCACATTGGAGATTGTGTAAATGTTCTCTGACATTAATCATGAGTCTATAATAGCTTTTTATGTTGCTATCTTTACAGCTTATTTTGACAGTAGAAATCACAACCGTGTTCTTTGCTAACTGTGCATAGTTTGGGACCCTTGTAATTCTTCCTGGTTTTGTGTTGACTTCCTTGTCGAGCTGTGGAGCAATGACACTACAAAGCAATAGGAGAATAAGCAGTGTGTGTATACTGAATTCAGCTATTCTGTATTTTTTTCCCTAGATACTTATGGGCCATTGGTAAAAACGTTTGGAAGAGATGGAAGAAACGGTTCTTTGTGCTGGTCCAGGTAACATTTCAGCTAAAAATTAGTGTTAAATTTAAGACTGATCAGTGGATTTAAGTTTGTTTTCATAATAATTTGAATTTTAACACTAATTGGTGGTATTGTTAAATCTGTTCTCATAATAATCTGAAATTTTTATAAAACATTTTCTAAAGTATCATTTGGGCAGCCGTGGGGTTCTCAACTTTGTCATAGAACAAAGGTTCTGAAGGAAAATAGTCTCTTGAAGACACATCCGCTTGCAACCTCCAAATCCAAATCCATAGCATTCCTGCAGCTACCGTGGTGCTTGGTAACATGAGGAAGTAATATTAGGGCAGGATAAGATACTGAGATAAGAGGAAATAAATTCACTCTACTGTGATTTGTGCTGTTGGGTGCAGATTCTCCATTTTGTACCTGTGGGATGAAATTCTGGCTCCTCTGAAGTCAACGGAAACTTTGCCATTGTCAGCCATGGGGCCCACATTTCACCCAGGAGTTTATCTCCTCTCCCTGCGTTTGAGCCATCACAGTTATCAGTACTGAACATCCTCTCATTCAGCCCTTACTAGTCACTGTGCAATGTCTTTCTTTCTTCCTATATATATTTTTTTTTACCCCTCCACTTTTAGTGTCATCTGTAAGTTCAGTCATGGTTGAGTTTCGTTCAAAGAAACCAAAAAAACAAAAACAAACCAGGCAGAAAGCAGACTTGTTTGGGTTTTTTGTTAAGTGAGTTGGTCCAGAAAGTACCCTGTAAACTCTAGAAAAGTCTTGGTCTGGGCAACAGCTGGGTAGGAAGGGTGTCTTCTTGGAGTGTTTGATCCTTCACCACTGTCAGAGAAGCAGTTCCATTGACCATCTGGAAATGTTGTATAAACCAGCCGTGGTCTGTCAGTCACAGCTTCGGGACTCTATCCACTCTGGCTAGACAAAGCAGCTGGAAACCTAGCAGATCCAGCTCCACTGATGATTCCCCCAGTGGAGAGGACATGTCTAATAAAAATGAAGTGTGGCCAGGGTGGATTTGGGGTGTAGCCATGCCCATGTGTTGCCTTTGGAGCTGTTGTCAGGTGTAAGGACAGCCCTGAAATGAACCACTAAGGTAGAAAAAAGCCATCCTGGGCAATGGTCCTGTGCTGAGAACAGCTTGGCTAGACCATAGAATCCATGCCAGAGAGAGAGAGAGAGAGAGAGATAATGTAAAGCCTGATTCTGATTTCATTTACACCCGTGCAGATCAGGAGTAATCAAGTTAATGGGTGTAATCTTGCTCCCATTGAAGTCAATGGCAAACTTTCAGTAAGGTTAGGATTGCACTCCATGAGTGAAACTGTTGGATTTGATTCTCATTTTGCACAAAGTTTCAAATTTCAGTCTGAATTCCATTGCCTTTGCTGCTTGACTTAATACTCGTTAAGGAGGGGACAGTGGATTACAACTTCCATGTCATACAGCTCACTCTTTATGTGTATAAATCTTAAATTATAAAGAGGTCATTCTGCTTTGGTACTATTCAATATTTTCATTAGTAACTTGGATAATGGAGTGAAGAGTATGCTCATAAAATTTGCGGACCAAGCTGGGAGGGGTTGCAAGCATTCTGGTGGAAAAGGGTAGAATTCAAAATGACCTTAACAAATTGGAGAAATGTTCTGAATTCAGCAAGATGAAATTCAGTAACGATAAAAGGGCAAAGTACTTCACATAAGAAGGAAAAATCAAATGCACAATTACAAAATGGTGAATAACTGGCTAGGTGGTATTATTGCTGAAAAGGATCTGGGGGTTTTAGTGGATCAAAAATTGAACGAGTCAACAATGTGACGCAGTTGCAAAGCAGGACAATATAATTCCGGGGTGTGTTAACAGGAGTGTAAAACACGGGTGATAAAAGTCCTGCTGTACTCGGCACCGGTGAGGCCTCAGCTGAAGTACAGTGTCCAATTCTGGGCCCACACTTTAGGAACAATGTGGACATATTGGAGAGAGTCCAGAGGAGAGCAACAAAAATGATAAAAGGTTTAGAAAATCTGACCTCTGAGGGGAGGTTAAAAAATCGGACATGTTTAGTCTTGAGGAAAGAAGGGGGAACCTGATAACAGTCTTCAAATATGTTAAGGGCTGTTATGAAGAGGATGGTGGTCAGTTGTTCTTCATGTCCACTGAAGGTAGGACAAGAAGTAGTGGTCTCAATGTACAACAAGGGAGATTTAGGAAACACTTCCTAATTCTAAGTTCAGGAATAGGCTTCTGAGGGAGGTTGTGGAATCGCTGTCACCAGAGGTTTTTAAGAACAAGTTGGCCAAACACCTGATTCTGTCTCAGCACAAAGGACTGGACTTGATGACTTCTCGATATCCCGTCCAGCCCTACATTGATATGATTCTACGGCACGTTGTTAAAAATGCCAGTTTACACCACAGCCAGTGGAACTGCACCAGTGTTAAACCAGCAGTGAGAGGATTGCTTAGCATTGTCACTGTAGACAAAGCGCAACTGGTTTAGATGGTAATTGGGAGCCCTTGGTATCTTGCAGGAGGCACTCAGCTTGTCACAGGCCTAGGCTCTCGGAAACTAAACCTTAAACTGTTTCAGACTTAATTGCTGATAAAGGAAACTACTATGTCAAGGCATTTGGGGAGAGAACAAAGCATTATTAATGACCCTTTATGTGAAGAAGACACAGAAACACATGCATAGATAATCTGATGCTAAATATTTTACGGTGCTATTTTCTTTCTTATATTCTGTGTCTGAATTAACAACCATATGGCAATATAATTGGCAATGAAACTGGCAATTGGATTATCCTTTAGCATTGAATTATAGTTATCAATTCAAACTTTGTCTCTTCTTTTCTTGTGCACTGGAATTCTCCAAACCAGAAGCCTTACTCAGAGAAGTAGCTCTTAATCCAGGGACACTCTCTCCTTCATTGCAGGGTCCTCTGGGGAGGTTCCTTTGGCATTGCTTGGAAAGCAAGGTCTGGGCATAACTAGAAATAAATAAATGAAAAATAATTGTGAATAAGCATTTGCAGGGTTGGACCCTAATCTCCCCATCTAATGAGAAAAGCCAATCCCATTTGTCTCACACAGAGTCCTTATTCTGATCCTTTCCACATTATTATAATTATTTGTATGGGTTTGGATTTTGTGCATTCCTTAGCATGAGTCTCACTACTAATCACATATGCAGGCATCCCACATGTGAGAGCTTGGTGTTAAACACATGAAGCCAGGCCACATTTTCGAATGATACTAGGTCTTTATTCTTCAAATGGCGTGAGTAAGATCATCATTTGGCCTAGTGGGACAGTTCGCTTGAGTAAAGCAAGCAGGATTTAGCCACTGAGAAAACTGCACTTCTATAGTCTGCCTCAGAAATTCCAGCTGCCATAACAACTGCTCTGTTATGTCACTTTGTTAATGTGAAATGTTCTGCTGTATGTCAAATATAAACAACAAATGCACTCTGTCCTGTCCCTTAGATGTAGCTCGGGACCATTGAACTTGTCAGCAGGCAATAAAGATTGAATACAAATATTTTGATCTCCATATGTTTGTCATTTGCTTTTCATGGGATGCTAAGGATGGCTGCTGGTATTAACCCTGACTGGAAGCAAAGGCACTGGTGCCTGTAATTCACTGGATTCTGCTAAATGTACTGAGCGTGATAATGGTTAATTATATAGAGAATGAAGGATGGGGAGCGGTGACGCATGAGGCTAGACACCTGTGGTGGAGTTCTGCGGAGTCTCCAGAACCAAGAGATGGAATTCGAAACATACCCGCGTCTTGTGGTAAAACATCTAGATAGGATGGGTCTTATGTACCATATATATGTTGGGAGAGAGGGAGAGGTGTCCTGTCTTCCTGGTTATAGTTAGCCATGTGGCGAGGATTAGACTTTATATCTGAGTTTATGTCTGTGGGTTGTAATTGTAATGGTTCTAAAGGACTCCAAAAGAAGGATAGGGGAGCTTTTAGGCAGTGGTCCTGCCATTGGATCAGCGTGGGTGCAAGGAGCTGCCTGTTTGGCTGCAACGACCATGCCCAGTTGTGGCATTTTTGAATTTTATAGCAATCTGAACGAATCAATAAACGTGGTTGCCTTCTCTTCTTCTGTCCTCTCCCTTTCCTCCCCCCAACTTCACTCCTTCTTTTGCTTCTCCTCTCCCCTCCGTTCAAGTCCAGTGTATGCTCCCAGTACAGCTTCAGCCCCACCATAAGTAATTTTTGCTGTGGGGTCTGAGAGCAGTTAAGTTATTTCCCTCTCCGTTTGGAGGGGAGAGCAAATCCTAGGCATGTCGTCCCAGGAGAAATTCACAAGGGTGATATTGCTGCCATGTATTAGCCCTTTGTTCAGCCGGGGGTCGGGTGTTTCATAGATTGCAAGTATTTATTAGAGTACTTGATGCACATCTGGTATGTTTTATATGGGATAAAAAGTGGCTTCCATTCAAGTAATGGGGTATTGCACAAGAAGCCAGAAGGAGATGCTTTCCAGGAGGCAAGTCCACTTTTAGTTGTCTTCAGTGTGAAAGTGCAGTTATGATTTTACTCACATTTAAAAATGTGAGAGGAGAGTCATAATTCATTTACAGTTTGCCTAAAACAATCATTTTCATTTTTTACTGGGGCTCTCTGTGTATAAGTGCTCAGATATTACAGTGATGAGGGCTATGAAAGTACCTAAATGGATGGATAGATAAATGATCAGCTGGTGTGTAGAGGAGAAATGGTTCCTTTGCTCAATTTCTATGTTTTGTATATTGTGCTCGCTAATATACACTCCCCTTCTGCATGCAGGAGTGTGTCACTACATGTCTCACAAAACAGTCTCCTGTACTTGCTCTGCTAACACACCGCTGTGTATTAGAGGACAGGATTGAATCCAATAGATACAATTTTCTCTTGAGTGTGTCGCCCACCCCCCTTATAGCATGTGCCACCCTTTGAGATGAGCAGCAGAAGAGCAGAATACTGATTAGATGTAAATTACATGGCAGAGACTCGTTACTTGCCTCATTTTAAATTCCAAGATATGCAGTGTGAAAATGATGGCAGAATATGGCCCTAAGGTTGGATGGAAACAACCTCACAAGTGAGGAAACTGCTTGGTAAAGTCAATCCTAATGCCAGTGGCTGTTGTAAGCAGTGAAATCTTTTAGATCAAAGTTTTTTTACCATGACTGGTTGAAAAAGGTAGTGCACATTCATCCTAGTACATATGAGCCCATCACTGACTTTATAAATGTCTCCTAACTGGCTGCTTCAGCTAAATGTACTCAGCATGCGAATTTCAACCAGCTGGCTGTTGTGGTCCTTGAGAGGCAATATAAAATACTTCTAGCATGCAGAGCTAGAATTCGTGTATAGCATACAGCAATGCACTGCAGGACATAATGAAATGAACAGGAGTTAATACTCATGTTGGTTTTGCTGGCTACAATAGAAAATTCACAATTGATTGTAATTCTTAAGGGCAAGAGAATTAATTACTTTGAGATTTCAGACTGAATCTATTTTTGTCATGTCATCTTCGCGATAACCCCGTTTTGATTCTCTGGCAGCATGTGGGAAGTAACACTTTACAGTACCTGGATGACATGTCTGCCATGTAGCTTGAAGCAATTTTCAACTGATTGTGTCTGATGATGTTTGTAGAACATTTTGGAACCAGATCAACTTGCTGTAGATTAAAAACAGTTGCCGTGTCTGTGCCTGGATCTATAGTTCTAGTGACAGACTCTCTAAACTCACTATAATTTAGACTAACAGTGACAGCTCCTGCTTTCAGCAAAACTCAGTTGATTCTGGGTAAGATAAGATGAAATGAGCATTTGGCAATGCCCAATAACTAACAGTACTTAAAAATAATTCCATAAAAACAGAATACTTTAAACAGACATGCTAGCTCATCACGGTAGAATTCTGACAGTAAGGGCTCAAATACGCAGCTCTTACTTGTGTAGATTGGTGTAAGTGGCACTACTTGCATAGATTTCCTGGATTCAAATCTGCCCTTGGTAACACATTCTCACAACTCCTTGTTATGTGCTTGTTATGTGTGGTAGATATGATTGCTACCTTTAAACATTTAGAAATTGAATGTAAAGAGTAATTTATTGATATCTGACATTTAGTTCTGGTCTGTAGTGTTTTTTAGGTTAAGATAGAGTGCCCATTACGTTCACTTATGTCAATAAAGTGCTCGGAAGTCAATATATCTATCTGGAACCAGAGGAACTTAAGTCTTCTGTCACTGTCGAAAACTGTACTGCAGCTGGAAGTATTTTAGTACAGTTTCTGTCCTCTTGGAAGAAAATATTTGTTGTTAATATCGAAATGGTCCATTTAGGAATTCCTCATTGTCCCTTCAGTAGTGAGGAACCAGGATGAAACTGAATAAGCTGTGTTGTACTCAAAGTGAGGTACAGAAATGAACAAGTAAGTACAAAGTTCTAGGAAAAGTGGTGTCAGACAGAATTGGTATATTTGATTGTTAAGGAGCAATTAAAAACAGTACTCATGAATATACATCCGTCCCGTTTATTAATTATTAGAAATATACACCTGGTGAAGGAATACGGTGAAACGAATAAGTAAAATCTAATTTGCCAATCTAAAATCAGTGACCCTTGTCATTTCTCTCCTGTTTTCTCTGTTTTCCCTTTTCTTGTTCTCTTTGTCCCTTTCTCTCTCTCACCTTTTGTTCTTCTTCCTTTCTTGTCTGTTTCTTATTAAAAGGGATATTCCTCTCTATGTTCTGTCTCCCTTTCATCCCCCTCCCTGTCTGTTCCTTTCCCTCTTTTCCCAGCTTGTACCCCTAAACTTTGGCTCTGTGTGAACCTTGCAGGCTGTCAAGTGAATCTTGTGCGTTAGTCGTTCCTCCTGGCAGGCCACTCACAAACCTCCATACAGAGTAGACCACTGGTAAGCTCAGATAGGGGCTGATGTAGACAAGGTGCAATCGCCATCCAATTCTGCATTGCTAGCCAATGGAGAAGAAATCTGTGGTTACACAACAGGCAACGAGGATTCTCTTCTCCCACCCAGACACCCCAAAGAAAAAACGCTGCATCCAGACATCTCCGTGGGTTTAAAAATAGTAACCGCCCATTTCAATTCCTGCAGAGGGTCCAGTCTGACCCTCTGAAATGAACCTGGAATATAAATCTCCCAGTAAGCAAATTTGTAGAGAATCGTTCTTAGACTGAGTGTGATGATCCCATCCCTCATGGAATAGAAAGATTCGCATTTTATCCCTAGATGTGGTCTCAGCTTGTTTCTGAACCCAGGGGTAAATACTTCAGGGCCAGCACTTGCGCATAGACCGCGCCTTTTGTGTCGCAATCCTTCGTCTCATCTACCTGAGCTGTTTTAAATGTGAATATTCTGTACTGCTCCTGCACAGTTAACACTTTTCGTGACTAGCAATGACAGCATAGTGCTGTCTCATCTGATACCAATGAGACCTTGCCATGCCATCTTCCAAGAACCTTAAAATAAGAGTGTCTAGCGTATTCGTACTGAGTTTGGCCTCGTTGGGAGCTTTATGGAAGTTCCATGATTATGTTCTTAGAAGCCTATTCTCCTCCCCATGGTATCAGAGAGGATTTCTTCAGTAACTCCTAGGAGTGCTAATGGAAAAGAGCAAACCAACTCTACATCTACACACAGGAGTCGCACTGGTTTAACTAAGGTTGGATACTGCACTAATTGAGCTTAAACGTCTTTGACTTTGAGTGTAGACAGTCTTATGCTGGTTTGAACATGGCTTATATCTGTGTAGCTTATATCTGTTAAATAATACAATGGGGCAAGCTACACCAATATAAGCTCAGTTTAAACCCATGGAAGGGTGTCTACACAGAAAGCTGAAGTGGTTTAAGCTCACTTGGTACAGCATCACACCTTTAGCTAAACCTGCGTAACTTTCTGTGTGGAGCAGACCTCAGTGAGATTTCATGAAAATGCATTTACTTGCAATACTGTAAAACTTTATTACACAGTTCCACATTAGGCTGTCCTCTGAACTCTCTGAATATTGTCTTGCCTTTAAAAGCGCTTTATAGTTTCGGTGCTACTTAAAAGTATGTCTGCACTGCAGTTGGAGAGGGGATTGCATGTAGACATGCACCCAAGCTAGCTTTAATCTAGTCAATGCAGTACCAATTGCAATGAAGGCACAGCGTCCTGGGCTTGAGAGCAGGCTGCACAAGCCCATCCAAGATCCTGGGGACTTGGGCAGCTAACCTGTGCTGAAATCCATCACGCTTCACTGCTATTGGTGCTCCCTCTAGCTAGACTAAAGCTAGCTCGGGTGTGTCTGTACGTGCTGCAATCACACCTCCAACTGCCGTGTAGACAAACTTTAGGTCTCTGACCTCATCTCTTTCTATGGTATCATCCCTCTTGTTCCCCGTATTCTCTTTCAACCCTTTTACTTGGACACCAATTACTGCACACCAGGAAATATTCATCAGCTCCCTCAAAGCGACTTTTAAAAACTACTTATTCCATGAAGCTTTCCAGTCATTGTTTGTTTTTACTTTGCATTGTACTTACTCGTGCCTTTAGACAGTAAACTTTTCAAGGGAGGGACTTATTTCTTGGCACCCTTCGTCTATTGCATAGCCCTTTGCTCACTTACAGTGCTATATAAATCATATTTTAAACTTGTCCAGAGGACAGTGGCTTTTGGACACTTCTGTTTTCATTTGACTCATCTTACTTTTCCTGTCATATGACATGTAACCTCTCTCTCTGATGTAAATTAACCCTATGGTAAGTGCTCAAAATCCTGTTATACCACCAATATAAATCATTAGCTACATTAAAGATCAAAAAAACTAATAGGAGATGAATGAAAACCTGTAGACTAAGATTTGGGCTTGAATTTTTAAAAAATCTATCTCAATTACAGTACCATAACATGGGGAAATATTTTTTTGGTTATGTCAGGCTGAGAAAAGGAAAGTTATTGGAGTTCAAAGGTAATAAAAAAAAACCTTAGTCTTACCAAAATAATATATGTAACAACAGTGTAATTACATGTTTTAATACTTCATGAACTCTATTCTTGGTAAGTAGAATGTTCCAAGCCACAGATGGAGCTCTAACAAGAAAGTTTCCTTGGATCAGTAGAATGAGAGTAGTGGTATTATTTGTATAATACTGTAAAATTAGAAATACTGACTAAAGTGTGAATATATGTGTGTAAAATATGTGTGTGTACATAGTTGATTTGGCTGGTTTCTTATTGGGAATGAAGAATATTTTCTGTGTCCAAGAACTCTGAGATACAATATATGCATAGTAAAGAGAGTCTGAAAATCAGCACCCACTTTCTGGGTTAGAGAAATTATTCTGTACTAGAGAAGAGTTGTTGTATGTTGCTATAACTGTTGCAGGAAATAAACACAAGTTGTATCACTAGAGGTTGATGTTAGATTAAAATTGAATCACTCCAAAATTAATTTTTTCTTGACATCCCTAATTTCAGAAGGTAACTACTTGTAGAGTAATACAATTCTCATTATTTTCATGAAGTAATTGAGAGCTGCAATAGTAAATGATCAGTAATATATTCAGCAGTTTGTCCAGCAGGTGGCAGCAATATACTACATGTAAAGTACAACTGATTGAAAAATAAGTGCAAGAGTGCTCTAAATGCTGTGTTTGTAGGCACTAAGCTTAATTTTAAATGTATTATCGTTTTTACATTCTTTTTAATTATTGAATAGCTAGGAAGGTTGAGTACATAATTTCAATCAAAGTTCATGCCAAATGCTTATGTCTAGTATGCATCTGAAAACAATATCTGTTGGTTGTTGCTCAGTATTCTTACTGGTGGTACTAAGCAATGAACTTAACAGGTCACTAGTATCTGTCTTTTAATCTTATTCCCACAAATGTGCGGGCTGTAGATTTTTAAGAGCCGTTCCTGAGAATAAGTTGCCATAATGAAATAATTCTTATGAGTGCATGACAGTATTTAACACAAACCAGTAGAGGGCAGCAGTGTATCGAGCAGTGATCTAATCTGCTTGCAAGTAGTTTCATGTCTACAGCTTTAAATAAATAGCATTTTATGAGCGATAGATGCCACAAAAATATATGCTACATGTATATTTATACTAGAGCAATGTCTCTGTAGTTTGGAGGCAAATCTCTTAGCTGCTTGGCTGCCGTGGAGAGCGAACACTTGCACACAGACTGTCTTTCAAGATGTTTCCGCACTTCCAAAAAATGACGAACACGATCCATTAAGATAAGAATTTTAAGGAACCACATGAAGTCAAAGTTTCATCCAGAGGTCAACAAAATGTCTAAACTCATAAAATTATGTAAGGAATCCAGGCTCTGACACAACCTTAACAAAGTCATTTGAAATCATTTGACAGTAAATTTCCCTGTAAGTTCCTAGCCTAAAGCACAGAGAATCCTTTGCTTTCTAACAGTCTTCTTTCAGACATTCCAGATTTTAAAATGCTAAGTACAAGTTGGGTCTTGATGCAGCCTGATGGCCTCCTCAAGGCAATTTGAGAGCGGACGGAGATCTCGGAAGCTGAAAAGGCTTCCATCAAGAACTTGACATTGAATGTATCATGTCATACAGATGGTAACTCAGAGGAGTGAGATCTGCCATTTACAGCACTGATGACAACAACTGCAGAGATCAGTGGGATGTTAAGATTGCTTTAATATGACTGGCACCTAGCAGTTTAGCGCACATTGTTTGTGACAGGGTGTCACTCTGGCACTTGTCTGAGATGAATGATAGAGTTTTTAAAGCATGTAGCTTCCTCTTTTAGGGAAATAAAAAAACATATGTATCAATGCAGAGAATTAGGAATCCGCTGTAAAAGAATGGGTAAGAAAATGTTTTGCTAAGCATATTAAAGTCATAGTCTGGCAACGATCAATAAGAAAATAAAATCTCCTTCTTGATCAGTAAATGAGGACATGCCCTGTGCAAAACTCCAGTTATGGAACATCATTTGTAAGCATTTACACTTTGAATCTCCCTGTTGTGGTAGCGTGGTGCCATCTTAGCTTTGTGGTTTTCTTCAGGTTAGTCAATATACGTTTGCTATGTGCAGTTACCGGGAGAAAAAGGCTGAGCCCCAAGAACTACTGCAACTTGACGGATACACAGTGGACTACACTGACCCACAGCCAGGTACGAGGAACGGTGACAGGGTTTTGCAAAGCGATAAAGCTCGTCACATGTATGAAACTGCAAAATATAGCTGCAAAATCAGAGCCTTTTTTTTTTTTTCTGTCTTTGTCGCTAAACCGTGGCTGGTTGTCTTATACATATGTTTGTGTTTATACTGATGGTTATCTGTTCAAAACTTGAAAACCACACAGCCTCTAAGTTGATGTGGGGAAACCAGCTGAAGATGAAATATTATCAAATGGCTTTCTTAATGGCACAGAGGCTGGCATTTTCACAGGAACCTAAGGGGGTTAGGCACTCCCAGTAAAACCAGTAGGAACTGAGTTTCTAACTGAGCTAGTCACCTTTGAAAATCCCAGCCTAAGCCTTCAAGTTATTCTCCACTGACACACACGCCCACCCCTCCTATGCCAACCAATGTACCTGTTTTCATCATAAAAAAAAAATACTTACAAGACCACAGTGTCATGTTCACTGATCTGGCTTTTCCATGGCCTTTCCTGTACCTGTTTGTATACACAATAGTCCGCTTCCTGATCCCATTGCTCACGCTGAGTAGCACCACACCTTACTGATTTCAATAGGACCACTTGGCAAGGACAGTGCTACTCATCATCGGGCTCTGGTTCTCTGTGCTGAGTTGTGACACTGCATTCCAATCTGAGCAGATGGGATATGCTACTTTGGGCTGTTGGGAGCTCAGCTGTTCTTCAAAGATGACCAGCTCAGCTTTGTGAAGAACTAGGAAGGACCGCACCACTCCACTCTGAAATCATGGCCACAGCGGTGTCAGTGGTAAAACTCCCATTGGCTTCAGTGGGGCTGGGATTGTTCAGATTGGGATTACTGTAGACAGAGGAATGCATGTATTCGTCCCTCTTAAATGGACTTCAGCAAGTAGCCAGAAAACAGCTGCTAAGGATCTGATTCTCTTACTCCAGGTTTACACTGTTGTAACTGAGGTCAAAATCTGGCCCCAAATCAGGGAGCGAGAAAGAAACAAACATGCCCCCTCTGGAAAAGAGAAATGCATGAAGCCCTGTCCCCACCCCGAGTCTCATTTCAAAGATGAGAATTGGTCGGGGGTTGTATTAAGGGCACGGCAGATAGCGGGAGTTTTGCTTGAAACTACAGTGCCAGGCCCAAACACCTGATGTCAAGAGAAGGGCTGATAAATGTTACATATAACTGACATCTAGCTTCTGTAAAAACTATCTAATGCTCCATTAGACTGTTAAGATCAAACAGTTTGAAAAGTTTCTTAAACCCTTTGACACACATTGTGCTCCCAGCAACACCAACGCAACTTGTTGACTCTAAAGTCAATCGAGTTATTTTGGAGTAACTGAGAGCAGCTGATACACACACATGGCTATAGCTATCCAATGTGTCACCTAGGGAGGTGGTGGATTCTCCATCCCTGGCGGTCTTTACATCAAGATTGGATGTTACTTTTTAAAAGGAATGTTTTGGCTCAATGGGCTGAAAGCAAGAATCACTGGGTGAAATTCTACACCCTGTGTTGTGCAGGATGATCAGTTCTGCTGTTAAGCTCTGCGAATCTCTGTTACCACGTTAAAATGTTTTGTTTTTTTCTCCTGCCAGGTTTGGAGGGTGGCAGAACATTTTTCAATGCAGTGAAAGAAGGAGACACAGTGATTTTCGCAAGTGATGATGAACAGGACCGTATCCTGTGGGTTCAAGCCATGTACCGGGCCACCGGCCAGTCCCACAAACCTGTGCCACCGACCCAAGTTCAAAAGCTTAATGCTAAGGGAGGAAATGTTCCCCAGCTAGATGCCCCAATCTCTCAATTTTGTAAGTAAATAAAGTTCTCCTAGACAGCAGAAGTCTCTGATGGAAAGAGTTTCTGCACTGATGTGAATAAATATTCAGACACAAAATTCCAACTTTTTGAAATATTTTTTTTTGTGATTTCTAAGCTGTTCTTACATCAGTGAATTCATAACCAGTTAACCTTGTGTTTTACCCACAATCAAACTCAAGAAACAAATTATGAGGGGAGATTGTAAAATGAGTATCTTAAAGTGCAATACTTGATAGAAGAGAGATTCTGGGAGAAACATTTTCAATAGGGCTAACGCCCAACCTTCTCTTTTACGGGAGTGCTTTTCCCATCCACAAGAAGAAAGTCACAGGTCCAGATCAGCGAATTTGATTTGCACCAGAGATCAGGTACTAGAGGTGCAAGTGCCCAGATTTACACCCACACTTCAATTGCACATTCAAAAACATAGGTACAATTGTGAAGGTGCAAAACTCACCCACAAAAGGAGGCTCCCTGTTGAAAACTTAAACTATGGGAAAGCGTGTGGTATTTTTATTAGGTTGCTTTTACAGATCAGGTAGATGTGAATTTTCATCTTATAACTCTTGATTATCTGCACATGCTGTGTGTTTGTTCATAGTTTGCTTAATTTTATATTTAGCATGATTCTTTTTGCCTTGTCAATATGATCTGATTTTAAACTAAACAAAAATCCATTATTTAAACAATCATAAGAAGCCAACACAAGTAAAAAAAGGATGAATGAGGTGCACATTTTTTCTTGAACATACCTTAGTACCACCTTTCATAGCTCTTAATTGTGGACGTGTATCTCCCTTTAACTTCAACAAGAATTATGCATGTGAATCAAGAAGAGACTGAAACCATTAGGTAAAATAAGGAAAAGACCATAAATTCCTTAAGAAATTCTTCTAATTAAATCAACTTTACATTTAAAATTGAAGAGCAATTAAAATAGGATCTATAGAATTGTAATTGTTTTGAATATTTTGACATGATCGAGGAATTTAGAACTATATTTTCCATATAAGGTGAAATCTACTTAGGGTTAACATCATTTGGGCTTTTTTTTAAAAATCAGGATTTAATATACGGTTCTAGTCTCGGGATTTATAAGAACTATATTTCCGGTCCCCATAGAATACAATTGTGGGACATGTAGAACATGTGGACTATTGGACCTTTTTTACTGTGCTTCATGTACTTGCATAGTTTGGACTCTATTCTGCACTGCATATCTTGTGTCCCCTTATAACATCAATAAGAACATAGCATGATACAGCTTGGTCAATGCATATTACGTGTTTTCCCTTCTGTGGTCCTGCTTCTGACCTTACAGAATCAAAATTCCCATTGACCTACGGGGTCATTGACTTAACTAAGGACTGAAGGATTGGACCCTAGAATGGCATGGGGCCATGAAAGAGAGTGTAGATAACTGGCTAACAGAAGCATCTTACATGTTGGGAGATTTAACCCATATGTCTTGTGCTTATTCAATAGACCTGTCTGGGGCATGGTGATCTTGGTGCAATCACAAGGATCATATTTTCACCCACCCAAATTCTTTGTTAAAAGGGTCTTCAAAATCCTGTCCTCCTTGCATCTGTTTGTGGGGCAAAACTATTTTGGTCAGTAGCCATTTTTGTAAGTATCGTAAGCAAGCAGCAAGGAAGAGGGGTGGAGCAAGGAGCCGAGTGTGGCTGGTTCAGTGCCAGCTACGGCATATTTTAGGGCAGTCTCAGAGCTACTGCAAAGTATGTTAGTGGGTAGCATCCTGTAAGGGGCTGCCTGTCGGCATGGTTGCTATAGACCGGCAGCCTTGGGCACAGCCCTTCTCTTCCCAACATAACCCTATACCAGACCTGGCATAAGAGTTGACAATGCCAACCGAGGAGTCTTTTTGCTCTGCAAGAGCAGCACAAAGGGGCCATACTTGGGGAGGGAGTCTGGTCCACGTGTTTGCAGGTCCCCATTCTCAGACACCTTTATCCTTAACAAATATACACTAATCAAACGCATTTGCAGTAGGCCTTTCCCACCACCTTACAGGAACTGAAGACAACGAGTACCAAGGGGTGTAACTCAGCGCCACACTCTGCCCATGGTCGGGGCCCGCATTCTGTCTTCTGGGGCTGGAGTAAGCAGGATTGTACCCATTGTACTGATAAGTAAACTGAGATGGAGAGGTTCAGCGATTTGCCTGTGAGTGAGTGGCAGAGTCAGGAACAGAACACAGGAGTCCTAGCTTCTTCTAACCATTATGCAACCTCCATCAAAGACTTGGGGCATGCCCCTTCATTCTCCCATGCTCCATATATTCCCGTACACTATCCATACATACAGGTGTAGAAACTCCACAAGTTCGAACTTGCACTTTCCTTCTCATTCTTCCACCGAGGCTGGGTTCTCGCCTCCCTCCTTCCAACTAAAGAAGCCAGGATCTTAGACCCCTAAACTCAACCTCTGTGATCAATTAGAGTAAAGAGCCAACCCTGCAAGAGCACTCTGTTCTTCTCAGGGCCTTGTACCATCCACACCAGCCTAAGATCTGAAGCCTTTGGCCTCTATGCTGCCACCAAGACTCGTTGGCAGAATGGTTTCCACACCACTTTTGCTGTTGTTGGAGCCCCTTACTGCTAAAGTTGCTAAAAAAAAACCTTTTCAAGAGGGTAATTCCAAAGTGCAGAGTTGGGAACCCAGACAAACGCCTGCATATTTCTTCCACAGTATCTAGATGAACGGATCCTCCTACACAAGCGACTAGGGGAAAGAGGAAAACATGCCAGAGCCCAGATTCATCCACGCATTTCAGCTGCTCTCTGCCGATGGCAGCAGTAAGGAGCTAGGCCCAATAGCTTATTTTTTTATGCCTGTATATTAGTATGTTCTGTGGACAGAATATTGCGCTCATTTAAAAGATCATTGGGTAGTAAAATACATGCAGCTTAAGTCATAAAAAGCAGACGCGAGTCCTTCATGCACACATGATGTTTACAGTCAAGTGTTTTGATTATAGATAGAGATCTGGATTAAAACTTTTAACTTCTAACAAATCAAGTATTGCATTTTAAAAGGGGGGTTGGTTTGCTGGGGGTGGGTTGTTTTATTTGTTGTGTTGCCTGCAGAAAGGTAAGGACTACTGTTAAGCACTTTATTCTTGTGCATTTAACTATATACCTTGCAGATCTTATTTTTTCTTGCTTATTATAGGGTAAAGTTCTTGGCAAACGAAGCACTTGCAAGAAAGTAAATGTTAAAGCAGTGTCTCTATAAGTTGTTTTGTTATTGCTTTCCTGGGCAGAGTAAGCAGCTTAAAGATGGTAGAACTGTTTTCTGTTATACACACACGCACACACACAAATCCAACACCCCAGTCTTGTTATGTAGCTGTCTGTTAAACAGAAACTTGAGAACAACACATTTTGCAGTGGGGAAACTTGGGAGTAATGCTGAATTCATTTGGTTCCCACATAATTTGACTTAGCAAATATAAACTTTATGCATTACTCAACTTGTCTTCTAACTGGCTAGCAACACTTGACTTTGAAATAAACAAACAGCTCTAAGCAAGGGTGGAGTGTATTTTTTGTGCGATTTAAATACTGGAAAAAATAGATCCTGCTATTCATTAATTTTTATATGACTCTACAATCCCTTTTACGTGGGTGAAACAGCACCTGTTAGACTGAGAATTTCTGCCTTTTTATTGTTGTTTTGCTACAATTTAAAAGAAAAAAATACACTAACACAAAGCTATACTTTTTCTCAAATATTTGCATTTATAAGAGAAAAATCCCAAAGCCATGCTTGTTTACTGTTGAAATGATGTACAGTACTGTAGTTAATAATGCTGCCAAGATATATTATACCCTTTGGCAATATATTAAGCTTCATAAAAGTGGTCACTTGTATGGGAGCACCAATCTTTGTCCATTCTATGTCAGTAGTTCATTAAACCAAAAAAAATCATACTCAGCTTTCATTTTTTGAAAAAAAATTTCTTTTAAACGTTAAAGATTGGTCAGTAATTGTTTTACATACCACTTGTGATTATACTTCATTTTTAATGTGTGTTTATATTTAATGGCTGTTAACCACATCATATACCAAGAGTTGGCTGTTTTGAGAATTGTAATTATTTGTTCCACCATAATAAATGGCTAGGTTTATTGAGCTTCATAAGAAATTTTCAGCTGTAAGTGTCGTTGTTGTTTTGGGGGATTTTTTTTTAAGTTTTCTTTTTCATTCTTTGCTTGAACCCAAGTACTTTAGCGCTAGGTTAGGGTTCCTGTCTGCTTTCCTGAGCCTTGTTGCTAGTCTTTATGTTATTCTGGTTTGTTCCTTCTTACCCTGCTAACTTCTAGCTGGACTCAAGGGTAAGTGCTTCCCTGTAGCTAGCACAGCTCAGATAATCAGACTAGATTATCTGACATATGCAATGTGCTTATTTTTCACTTAAATCTTTCTCATGTTTAGATTTTGTAGTAAAACTTTCCATGTTATTTTCCTGAATTTAGGTTTGAAATGTAACTTTCCATACTGAAATTAGGATGCATGTGATGTTTGCATAATTGCCTTCTCTCCCTGGCTTTCACATTGGCATCAATTGATCCTCTTAGTAAAGCCAATCATTAACATTTCCTATTTTTCATTCCAAGATGTAAATATTAATTAACATCACAATAAATCTGTAAATAATACCTTTTTTTGTTTCATGGAATTTACATCTAGTTGACTGCTTAATGCCTGAAAACAGATCATTTTGCACTCTATCATTTTTTTCCGTTCCAATTATTAGCATGGTGTAGTGCACCAGCAGTGTGGGGGTAACCATGGACACCTCAAAGAATAGAAAGGTAGGGTAGTAAACCTGAAGAGGCCTAACTGAGCAAGACAAGGTGTACTTCAAAGAAACAAAACCCAAAACAGAAAGACATTCCTTGCACATCCAAGCATGAGTCTTCATGGTTTGACAGTTTCTGATCATGTAAAATCAGTAGTGGGTTATTCTGAAAACAAACTGTAGCTCTTTGTTTACTATATATATTTCCAGACAGGAAAGACAATCCACTATGCGTTAAAATAGTTTAGTCACAATAGGGACTGTTCCTATTCCCAAAAACAAATATACTTGAATGTTTAACATGTGGTCTCAAATGTCATTTTTATATCAAAGAAATGCTTTTTTAAGTATAATAAATTAAGAACATTGCTAGAAGAGCTTTTTATCCTCTTTTTGTTATTTTCCTATAAAGATACCTATTTAAACAGAAAGATAATAGTTTAAACTTGTGGAATAAATTTTTTTTCCTCAGTTATTTGTTCAGTCTTAAATAAAATATACACTGTACTAATTCTTTATTCACGTTTAAAACGCTGTTCCTCAAACACATGGTGAGTGCATACTTTACTTAAGAGGGAGTAGAAGCTGTTGGTCATGAGAGCTGGCAAATATGTATTTGGAGTATTCTGAATGCAATTATGAGAAGGAGCAGGTGGTATCTACCCTCCTGAGCATTAAACAATACTCCTTTTTTTTTCTTGCATAAATGTACCCCCAGGTTGCAGGCAGAATTTCTTTACCCCTTCTTAGCAGATACTGCTTTTTCTTTTCTTTTATCTTTTACATTTTTTGGATGTCTGATGAGGATTCTGATCCAACTTTGCCACACAACATTGACTTGGTAAAAATTAAGGATTTCAACACTTTTTAAAGAAAGAAAGAATGAATGAATTTGCGTTTGATGTGCTTTAATTGCTTTATTTTATATATATATATAAATCTCATGAGAACATTATGTCTTCTTGTATTGTCAACTTGCAGATGCTACATATCAGGAATGCAGTATTAAAATATTAATTCACTTCTCACATAACTTGCATGAATTTAAAATAAACTATATATCGCTTTTTTGTGTTTTAAAAAGCATGAATGACTTATTAAAACAGTTGTATATTTCCCCATCATTAAATTCAAAATATTTAAAAAAACAGTTAAAAAAATATTTTATCCTAGAAGTAGCTTTTCTCTAAGATCTAATTTTTACTTATTCTGTGAACCACTTGGTTTTATCACATATTATAAACTGTAATTCACGTAACTACTGAACCTTGAATAACTTAGATTTCATTTAAAAATATAGTATAATTAATAATTTACAGTAAAATGATTTACTCACTATTAAATCTTTAAAATGAAGTTGTAAAATATGTTTTCATATCCAGTAGAGGGAAAAGTAAAAACCAAGTAAGAAAAAGTGTGACAGATTGGTCTCATTATTTAAAACAGCAATAACAATACTAAAAATGAGCTCTTGTAACTTTGGGCATGTAGGTAACTTCATTCACCTGAGTAGTCCCGTTGCTCTCAATGGGTTAGGTGAGTAAAGCTACATGCATAAGTGTTTGCAGAGAGGGACATAATCATGGTAAAATATGAAATATTAATTGGATTGACTTTTGATCAGTGGCAACATTATATCGTACATAAAGAGGAAGGGACACAAATATCATTGCCAGCAATTCAGTAAGAAACAACAATATGGTGCTTTAAGTCCTATTTAATTAATTTATTTATTTGACTAGAACACTAGCCGCGTGAGCTAGTGTTTTCAGTTCTACAGATTCAAGCAAACCTCAGTTCCTGGGCACTTTCTTTTGGTGTTTTGTTAACAAGTAGTCATTCTGAGAGTCTCTGTAAGTTCTGCTTAATCTATGAGACCATGAAGAAATTTAGCTGTTCCTCAAAGCATGCAGTCAACTGTGTGGCACAACACAATGAGCAGGGAGTTCGCCTGCAGTTCTGCTTGCCCTCTCTCCCACTGTTGTGCATAGCTGAAGAAGAGTTAAGTTACTGAAAAACTTAGCGTTGTAGTCTGACCATGCCAATAAAGACTCTTCTAGAAATATCTGTAAATGAATAGCTGCCATCAATCATTGTCATTCCTTTATTTCATGTCTCCTGATGAGGTTGACTAGTGTCATTGTTTGTTACCGTCCAAACCACATCTTCATTCTTGTAATGTCAAGCAGATATGACAAGTACACATTTTCCAGATGAGTAGGATACAAAGTCACCTTTTAATTTACAGTTTTATAAACAAATGTGTTGTAAAATTTACTGGATGTTCAGTTGCCCTTGGTACTCAAACAAAGTCACTCATTACTGAAAATAAATAATTTGGAGTCGGAAATTCTTACAATAAAATGGCTACCCATAGCCTTTTATAACAAGAATTCTTTTATGGAGCTTGTCCCCAGTTGTGAACTGCAGCAGTCTTAACAAAATCTGCCTAAATTCTTACTGTAGCAAAAGACACCAGGGGGAAAAAAACAAAACAAAAACACTAATAGCAAGAAAGGGATGTTTGACCTTTTTGTCTGTTGCTTTTAATTGACTGTCGTAAATAACAGAAGGACTGCCCTAATAGAACAGAGTGGTGGGGCATTTTTTTTTCTTCCTTTTTTTTCATATCTATGTCTTACTGACATTGACAGATTTTTAAGACTGTGACTTCAAACATATATACAAAATATGTGTTTGACAGAGAACCACAGTAAGGATAGCTAAGGCAGACAAGATAGACATGCCAGTTTTTTGTAATGCTACAAGTAGAATAAAATAAAATTGCAATAAGAGAAATGTATTAAGAAGGGCAATAATGTAAATTTCAAAGCTTAGCATAAAAGGCTACAGCATAGTTTTCAAGAACGAAGGTTAATAGAGTTTGTGATGCCAGTATAACTTTACTCACAGTCTAAGATGTAAAACAACTTTTTTTTGGCCAGTAGCATAATGTTGTCTTGAAGCCTTGAATAAAGAAGTGCCAACTAACTTGGCAAAGCACCTTGGAAAGGGATTGTAAATTACAGAAACAGCACATAACACTCTCTTTTTCTTTGTATTTAATTATCATTGTTATAAGAACAGATCAGAGTCATAAGGCCAAACTACTGATTTATTAAAAGTGTCTACAAATTATATGTACAATTTGGGTCTGAGTTTGAGCCATCTACCTTTATTTTGTAATTTGCTTAAAGGCGCGTTCAAGCGGTACAAATTGTTTATTTTGAAAGATGACTGTTTTATATAAAAATCATTATTTTACATGCAGATATAATTGTTACTTTAAAATCTTGAGTGCCTGTCTGAGGCGGTTGGGGCAAGGTATTTATGCTTTGCTTTTTCCTAGGTAGGTAAATGTTTTTAGCATAATTGGCTTCTAAAATTCAGTTTGGGGAATATAAAAAAAATCAAGATACGAAAACAAATTGCAGATTGAGTGGTGCATTTATTTTGTAATGTAAAATAATTCAGTGAGCGAAGGCAAACTTAGTGTAGGGTTGTAATTATTTTATCTACTGAGACATATCCTAAATGGTCTAGAGAATTTTGAGCAGCTAGACCGGTGCAATATTTTTATTTAAGTTAAATATGTGTGTGCGTAACATGCAATAGAATCATTTCCCAAAGACATCTCCAATTCAAATCCCATTTGATTTTCATGAAAGACCTCCTCTTGAAAGCATAATTTCCTCAATTCAATCCAAGATGGTGGTTTGTGCGCACCTAATCCTGCAGTCTACCTACATAAAACAACTACTGGACTTGATGAGTGGTTTTGTGTAGATGAGAGCTGCAGCATTGAACCATGATGAGGATTGCTGTCGTGAAGCTTACTTTCTGTGCCAGAAATGGTCACATTTTCAATAATTTTAATGAGCAGAACTCATGCAAATTGCCCTTCTTTGGAATACATCTTGGTCAGTCAATTTCATAAAATACCATCTACGGTAACTGTCTCTTCATGTGGTCATTTTGAGCCCGTCAGATCTTTGGGGAGATAGAGAGGATTTCAAGTGGGTACATACTTGGGAGCTGAGTGAGGCATTGCTTTGCAAAGACTAATGAAAGTAGAATTATCTTTGGGGTCAATTTTTACCACAGTGCAGTGGAATTTGGCAAGAGCCTACTGACCACTTAATTTTGTGGGCTGTGCCTAGGGACCTATATAGGTCCTCTGCTCTAGGGTGTAGATTGCTTGTAAACTTATATTTGATCAGAGAGGTCTCAAAAACCATGAGCAGATCCTTAGCTCCATTGAAGTCAGTTAAACTATGAGATTAACAACATCTAAGGATCTGCCCCGTGTCCCTCTCGTGAACAGAAATTGAAAGGCATCGCAGGTCAGTGTGAAAGGGAGAAAATAGCAGTAATTTATAGTTACATATTTTCTAGCAGATCAGTTTAAAGTGGTTCAACAAAAAAAGAGGGAAATGGCCCTTAAAACTTCTAGTTGGGTTACTCAAGGCTAAGAAAGTATCCTCTTTGCTAAACAACAAGATTGACAGTGCACCCTGGCTCATAATTGAAAAGTAATAAAATATCTGAGCAGAACTGGCAAATTAAGGCCTCCAGCCAGTTTGTCAGCTTGCAGTCTACTCGAGGAAATTTGAGAGCAGCAGTTTACTAAAAAAAAGCCTTGATATATCTGTTAAAATTGTAAAGCTATTTTATGGGCACTAGATGTGGAATTGAAAACAGCAGATACAAAACCTTTAGTAGTGTATTCATATTAATCAAATCGATCTTGGCCCAGAGGGACAAAAAGGATGGGGCATAATCTGTCAAAATAGATAGAAACCAGCCTATTGGTGTGTTGATAGTGCGCTACAATGAGAGACCCAAGGTTGGAGTGCACTTTAGATCCTATGCCGTAGGCTGGTGGAGACTAAATGTGTCATGGAGGTGATGCACTAATTCTCCATGTTGGGGAGGCTGCCCCACACCTCGGAGCCAACACACACACACTAGCTAATCCGTAGGCAGCATCAACTCTAAATGGACCTGGTGTTTCTCTCTTCATGCTGGATGCATGGAGTCACAGGGAGGGAAAAACTAGTTGGGGGTCAGGTAATAGGCAGATAGATGGCAAATGGGAATTTTTATGTTGAACAAAATAGAAAAAGTTAGCCCCGGTACTGTAACGTACATTCTAAACCACAGTACCTGTTCAGCAGATTTCTAATCAAAACGATTACAAGCTTCTGCCGAATTAAGTATTGCTTGCAGTTAATTGAAATGTTACATTTTGAATCTATGTTGTCATTCTGATGGGCAATGCTATCAATATATTTAACTACAGAATATCAAGAAAAATGTAGACAATGTCTCCTATAATAGATGGAATATCTATGGGTTTAGACATTCCCAAGACATCTTGTAAAATGACATCGTCTTTCATAGGTTAATTTTAAATCTTTAATTAATCTTCTATTTAACATAATTATTTGCTTCCATATAAGTCTTACTTCTATTTTTTTTAAGTTGCATATTTTTGTGTCTTATTGGAAAGGGTTAGTTTGGTTTAGAAACAAATATAAATACCAAATTAGTAGTAAGAAACACTAAATTTTAATTTACTGTGGTTTTGTGCTCTTTCAGCCTCTGTAATTGTTTCAAGACCACACAGTTCCCCTAGGAGTTGTAAACAGAGTGAGATTTAAACCCTGCTCTATTTGTGAGGGATTTGGCAAGAACCCATGTAGCAGGAAACTTGAGTAAATGCAAAAAGAGAGTGAAAAGTGTCTTTTAATTTAGTCATTTTCCATAGAACAAAGCTACTGCCTAGGGATCTCTCCTTGGCCACACCTACACTGAATATTTTGTTTTGGTTCCACTGGTGAATTTAGTATAATTTTAGTTATATATGTTGAGATTAATTAGTTAGCCCCTAGGAGTTTGTGCCGATAGACGTCACCCACATCAGAGAAGTGTGAAGACGTTGAGGCTATTAATTCACAAAAGATGGCAGCTCATAATCCTAGCAGAGTAAATTCTGTCTGTCTGTTGAAATGGCTAACTCAATCTGCACACAATCAGGCTACTTCTTTCATGACAACAAACTACATCTCAATTTAACTTATCAGCAATGCTTAAATGAGCATCTTTTTTATTTCATTGAGATAGCATTTAAAAGCTGTTGTAACAAAATCTGAGATTGGGGGAGAGAAATATTGGCATTTTGATGCAAAAAAATTATAGCTGGTTTTATATCTAGAAAACCTAGTAAATTTAGAGAAATTGCTACAGACATAACTTTACTAGAATGGCAGAATCTATTATATAATTAATCTCAAATAACTAAATAGGAGTTAATTTACTTTTGCAAGCCAAAAATCTGTTAGCTATTGTGTTTTGTAAGATACAGAATAAGTTATTGGGTTTGTGTTCTGTTTTTAAATACAGAATAAATGCACTATAAAGAGCAGTTGACAAGATGTTAATTCTAAAAGCTTTGGCCTGAATGCAATAAGATAGTCAAAATGTGATGCAAGTTGACAATGGGAGGTGAAGAATATATTTTGGGAAAATAAAAGTTAATGGCAATATAGGGGAAGAGAATTATTTAGCTTTCATGCTTCATGGTGTATATTTTTCTCTCTCGTGTATATGTCAAATAGAATGTGCTGTATTTCTCTAAATTGTGTCTTTCTCTACATGTATAAATGAACAGATGCAGATAGAGCTCAAAAGCATGGCATGGATGAATTTATCTCTTCCAACCCCTGTAACTTTGACCACGCTTCACTCTTTGAGATGGTTCAGCGCCTCACTTTGGACCACAGACTTAATGATTCGTATTCTTGTCTGGCAAGTATATTCTTTGGTCTGTAGTGATATAAACACCAGGAAAGAAAGTCAGAGCTAGTGCAAGTGGGGGCTGCGCCCATGTTGCCTGAGGAGTGGTCCCTGCTTTTGCCAGCTCTGAATTTGGTCCCCCACGGTATTTATTTTTAAGAGGCAATATACCCTGAACTTACTGTTCAACTGCGTTCTGTGTATATACCCTGAACTTACTGTTCAACTTACTGTTCTGTGTTATCACTGATATTTGCACTTTTGATAATGTTACCTCCTGCAAAGACAAACTCACAGCTGGGGAAATATTATAGACTGCAGCAATGATATTTTGCAGTTTGCACCATTGCCTTACAGATGATGGTACAGGAGAAAAAGGAATCTGTACGGTCCCATCCCCCGTGTCAGTAGAGTTACACCAGAATACATGTGCCCCAGTATTTGTATGTACTGATGAATAGGGTTCCGAGCAGCTAACAGTTTGCTCTGTCTGAGAAGTTACCAGATGCTGGGCATGATCCTGTAATCTATATTCATTCAGGAGTCCTGTTGTCGGGATCACTCACATGAGAAAGGATTGCAGGATCTGGTCCAGTGTGTTATAACACCGATTAAACAGAAAAAAAATATTAAAATTGTCCAAATATGACTTGTCATCTTTGTTATTTGGTTGCTCGGCACTCAACCCAATGGGCCCCTGATCTTTGATTGCAGGTCCATGGTTCTACAATAATACAAATAAATACTAATGTACAGGACTTGTACAGCGGATTTGTACAATGAACAGTAACTTACAGTGTTGGAAATGCTATACGAGCCAGAGCCCTTAGAAGTCAGTGGGAGCCTTTCCATAGACCTGAGTGGTTTTTGAATCAGGCCCGATATGCAGATGGCATTCTAGAGGGGTTAGGTCCTGATCCCACCTGAGTGCACCCTGGGTCTGTTCCTATGCCAAGCAAGAGTACAACTTGGGTCTCCCTTTCCAAATAATGCACAGAAATCTCAGCAGAAGAGTTAACTCTTTATGTACATGGAATGTTTGGTGTGCCAAAAATCTTCACCTTCTACCAATGGCATAAGCTCGGAAATTGAAGCTTTCTTGTATTGGAAGCAAGTGATACTCCTATAAACCACCCAGAGGTTGTCATTGGGATTAAACATTTTTTTCACCTAGCCAGTCCCTCTACACCCCAGAGCTCTCTTGTATTTTGTCAGTGACCTATACCCATCTTACCGCACCCAGGAACTCATCTTCTCCAATGGACTAAGGGGATGGTGATGGTGAGATGAAGGAAAGTTGATTCTAAGTGGTAGTTCTCATCCTGTTCTCCCAAGCAGTGTAGGACAACCATGTAGGACAGGAGTCCTCTGCCTCCTTTAGTAGAATTATTGTCATCGCTCGGAGCAGCAGGAAGAGGCTCCCTTGAAACAGTAACAGCTCCTGCTAACGCCAAGACTTTGTTCTGATGCTAGCTGTTCATTAGGGGGTTTGCTTATGCGTTTTCAGTTGTGCTGCATGTGCCGGGGAATAGATGGGAAGGTCTGGGGTCCTCTTTGTTGTCCTCAGTTGCTGCATGTTTGCTCGGTCCTGGTGGTGGGAGCCCAGGAAGGGACCAGGCGGAGCAAGTTTTCAGGTGAGCTTCCATGTTCACCTTGGAGAAGCATTGGGAGTGCTCAGAAGGAATAATTGGGAGGTTGGGTTTATGGGTCTGAGGCGCTCTGCGTTCTGCTCGGCAGCCGCTCACTTCTTGTGCAGCTGATATCTGGGGGTCCTTGCAGGATGCCCAGGAGGTCTGCTCAAGGGGCAGGGAGGGGCTGGTGGAAATCCCCCTGTTGGGAGGTTATTGATAGAGCAGGCGGGGAAAGGACATTTGTCAGGCACGGAGCATGGATCCCACTAGCTCACAAGCAGCAACCCCGGCATGCAGCGTCTGCTTACTCAGGCCTGGCTGGTTGCAAATAAGACCAACCCCGTCCCGGTAGGTCTTACTGGCTGGCTTGTGATTAGTTTGACTTAATTAGATTTTGGGAACATTTGGAGAGTTTCGACCAGTCGCTTGTGAAACAGTCTCACAGCTGGGGGAGAAGCATCAAAGCCATTATTGACAAGATTGTTAATGTCTCTCTTCAAGAGGAAAGCTGCCAGCCACACTTTTTATTATTAAAGGGGTGTTTGGGCCCTTGCTTAAGAAGCCACTAGAGCGATGGGGCTCATATAAGCCCCAAGGCACATGGATCTTTGCAGCTTAGTCTCACCATTTACCATCCTGTCTCAAACCTCCCCATTTTAAGGAATGTGGTGATGGACCCTTTCTGGCCACACTTGGATTCCACAGGTTTCTTTCCTTCCTTTCAGTGTGGTTTCACACCTGGCTGTGGAACTGAGACTGTGTTTACCTCAAAGATTGACTTACTTCGTAAAAAGGGTCTGTGTTGACCTTCAGCAGCTTTTGATGACATTGGCCATAAAGTTTTGTTGACTTGTCTGGGCAATGTTGTAAGAATGGCTCTTCGGTAGCTTCCCCCTTTCCTTTCCAAATGGTTCCAGAAGGGTGATGGGCAGTGGCTCTTCCTCCCATAGGACTTCAGTGTGCAGGGTCCCACAGAATTCTTCGCTTGTCACATCTGTTATTCAGTGTGTGCGAATGTTGACTGGCACTACTGGAGGAGGTGGTGAGAAAGATAGAGAACAATACTCAGTTCTGTCCCCTTTCCACTGAACCCAGATTGCACAGTCTCCTGGGGCAGGTATCTGTATGAAAACAACCTGGCTATGACCCATCTCCGATAAGACAGAAATGATGCTCGTTGGCAGAGAGAAGCATTTAAGGAAAAGGAGCAGGAGTCTTGCCCGTGCCATTTATTGAGTGCATCTACCCACCGTTCACCAGAGTATACACGGTTATGGCCATGGGGTCCTCTTGCTACTGGATTTTCAATTAGGACAGCTGCCTTTCATCTTCTGGCCAGGAGACTGCAGCTATTCCTCTCTAATGTTGAGCTCACAGAAGTACCCATGCCTTTGGTACCTTCAGCTTGGACACTGGCCTTCTACTTAGGGGTACCCTTGAAATTTACACAGAAGCTGGATGCCTCCATTCTCCCCCTATGGAACATGCTCTTTCCGTGGTCCACTTCTCCCAGGATGCCCCTGCAACCATGAAATCCCCACAAAGCACCACACTACTCAGTCAAAATGGAGACTGTGTTACATCATGGGAGAGGCAGTCTACCAGGAATCCCAGCCCATTGGAGACAGTGGGGCCCTGAACTTCAACTCCCACGAGGCAGTTCACCACAATAGGGTTTAAAGTGAAACCTATTTGAAACTAAATATTTTTTTTTGTTTTCTCAATGGAAAAATAGAAACATTTCAGCAGAATCTAAGTCCCACGGAGAGTTTCAATTTTGCAGAAACTCCATTGTACATTAAAAAGAAACCAAGTTAACTGTTCATATGGAAAATTCCTGAGCACCATCTCTATAACCGATACCAAGTGTTCTCTTTCCATTTCCTGAGTGGTGCCTGCTACCCTTAGCATTTCTGTCCAAGCTTCTCATTCGCTTCTGAGTGCAATTCGAGTTGTTGATGAGTATCATTAGAACGCTCAGTGGTCTAGAGTGCGGATACATTCAGTCACGTTATACCCCATCACAGCAGCGAAGAACAGTTCGGAGACCTTCTGACAGTTTGAACACTGCATGGCTGGCCTGAGGTGTGAGGCCCAGACATGTACACTCTGGTGCACAGGCAAAAACCCAGTAGGGGGCCAGGAGCTGCCTGAGGGTGTGGGGGAATGCGTGTAAAAAAGCTACCAGCCTTTCAGTAATATTTCCTACCAATCCTGGATCCTGCGCTGGGCTGGACAGAGAGCCGCATATACCACCACTTTGCAGTCTCTGCTTTGTAGCTATACCACAAGAGGAACAAAGGAGAAAGCTGCCACCACCACATGCCTCTGTACCCCGGACCTTACTGTTTTTAAAGAAATGTAGCTTTGCTTGGGAGTAAGTGCTTTTCCTCTCCCAGTTCTGCAAGGGTTCTTCCCCCCTGTTGCCAGATTGGAGGAGTCTGCTCCCCAACCTATGGCTGTGATGGAAGGACAGCCCATTTGTGCTCCTCCTGACTGCCACACATCCACTTGGATTTGGGGAAGAAGACAGTTTCGGACAAGTGGGCCCCCTTCAGCTCCCCGTCTGAGCTCTGGTTTTGGAGTCCTCAGCTAGGGGACCGTGCACTGAGTCCCTGTAAGGCTCTTTCCGGGGTTTCTGTCATTCTGCCGTGGAAGAGGCTGCCCCCAGCTACAATGCTCAGCGTCTTTCCTTCTGTCACGCCCAGGAGTCTGGGTCTCTGCTCTGCAAGAGGGAGCAAAGCTGCAGCGGTTATGGAATAAAGAGCAGCCTCCGTAGTGCAGGCCCCGAAAGGTTCACGACGCTTCCACAGGCTCCAAGCCAGGGAAGCAAGTCTAGATAACTCCCTGGGCCCGATCCTGTCATCTTTTTCCCACCCTACCTCCTGGGTGAAATCCTGGCCCCATTGAACTCAATTGGAGTCTCCTCTCTGACTTCTGCGGGGCCTGGATCTCACCCCCCCCCCGAAGGATCAGATCCATTGTAGGACATTCATTGCATCGCTACGACATGAATCATAGGTCATTTAAACTGTTGTGGCAGCGTCACCTGCTGAGCCTGGCCACTGCCTCAGGATCCCCTCAGGATCTCCCAACCTTCCAGCCCGGTTCGCTTGCGGTTGTGCCAATGCCATCTGGCTAGGCCAGTATCGAAAAAGTCCACTCCTGCCAGGGTAGCCACGCCCAAAACAAAACATCTTCAGCCCACTCTCAAGCTGTCTCTCCTTCCTGAGGGTCTGTCTTCTCTCTTCAGCCCTTCCTGGGCTCATTTGAGACCTTCCCTGCTCTCCCTTGAGCAGTGACTCTCAGCACTTCCTACCTGGAGTCTCCCTCCTCTCTCTGGCACTCCTGCGGGATTCTGGCTAATCTTCACCTGATTTACCTCCTGACCTGCCTGTCATGTGTCTTTGCTCATTTTCTCTACCTGGGGAGGTGAGCTAAGTGTGCCACAGGTGGGGCTGACCCCAGTCATCCTGTGACAATGCCTCAGAAGCCACAGATCTATCTTTCAAGTTAATTCTTACACTCTCTTCTGGTTCCCTCTTCTACAAAGTCCTCAGTTTTGCGGGGGGGTAGGGGGGGAAGGAGAGGAGGAGGATAAAAGATCAACGCATGTAACAAAGGGAAACAGAGAAAGACAAGGAAATTGACTTTCACCCTGGGCGCAAGGACCAGTAAAGACCAGTTGAAACAATGGGCTTCTACAGGCATCTCTTCTGCATTATTCTGTAGCTTAATTTTCTGGTGATCCCAGTAATAAAATGAACTGTATCTATTTCCTATATCCATGATTTCCCCCCTCATTATTTCAGTGCTTTTTTCAATCTGTTTTGGAGTTGGCCCAACAAGGATGAGCAAATCCCTTTCTATGTCTTTTGACTGAGCTCTTAATTGATATTTCTTTCAACTCTTTTCCAAGCAGCTATTTTGGCATCTAGAAAAGATTTGGTGTCATCTGAGTGGTAGAAAATATATTTTAATCTTTCACAGCAGCGTTGTTTCTAAGATGTAGCATTTGGGGTAGCAGATGGGGTGGCAAAGAAGTTGCCTATAGGGGCAGTGCACTGCCTCAACCACTCTCCCGCCCGCTGCAGGAACTTTTCAATTAAAAGAGGAAAGATTTTGCAGTTTGATGCATTCCAGAGCTGCATCTTACCGATTGTTTAGCACCCACATTTCCATGTAAATATTGATGGGTTTGCAGCATTTTAAAAGGGTTCTATGAGAAAATTCTTATTCTAGCTAATGACTTCACAGACTGGTGCTGCATGTTCTACTTTAGCTGTCCCCAAAGAGTCTAATCCGAGTGGCTCCTCACAAAAATGAGGGAAATGTGAATCCTCCAGTTCTGATACTGTAGAACCTTGTTTGTGTGTCTTTGGTTCATTCCTATACTGCCAGATACAGAGATAAAAGTCATTACTGAATAATTATCTGCTCTTACCAGGGGAAGAGCGTAATACAACATCTCCCCCACTACAGTGTTGTTAATATTTTGTGCTGTTTCGATATACAAGTCTTTGGCTGCCCTTAAAGATAAAAGAATCTTCTAACGATAAATACTGAGTACTGGCATTAACTAGAATAGTTGATACATTTTTCAGCATTTTGAATTACATTTATCTTAAATGTTACTCTAATGCTTTTTCATTGCAATTATCCTGTGTATTATTTGAGTTAGGAATGATAGAGCCCACTTCCTTGTCTTTTGCCAACCATTAGGTTTGCATTGTCTATAAGAATAGTAGAGCATTACATCTCCAAATCAAATAACTCTTGTGTTTAACATCTTCTATTTAAAATCAAGTCTCTTTATTTCTAAACAGGGCTGGTTCAGTCCTGGCCAGGTATTTGTGCTAGATGAGTATTGTGCACGTAATGGAGTCAGAGGCTGTCACAGACATCTCTGCTACCTCAAAGATTTACTAGAACGAGCAGAAAACGGAGCTATGATTGACCCCACCTTGCTTCACTACAGCTTTGCCTTTTGTGCATCACATGTTCATGGCAACAGGTAAGGAATAATTGATATCTAGCGACTAAGTGCCAGCAAGGGATGACTTTGTAGGTTTCCTTGGATTATGCACAACAATCCCCAACTTGTTTTCATACTGGATGTTTGGCAGCAGCTCTTCTGATGGCATAATTGGTTTGTTTGTTTGTTTCTTTGCTTGTTGAAATGAAAGCAATAAAAATGTGCATACAGAATCCAAAATGATCATTTTTAACTTTTTTACTCAGAAAACTCCAAGAGACACTTCTCGTTAATGTATATTTGGCTGCATAACTGAAATCAGTATCATTGTCATACATGCATAAATGGATTTAAAGAATGTATTACATTGACTTTAATTAATGTATTAGAATGTCCAACAAGTTACCACAGGTAGCATTTTCGCCAGCACCTGAGTTCCATTTTCAAACATGATTTAGGCACATAGGAGCCTATGTCCAATTGAAAGTTGGCTCCTAACTTGCTTAAGCATTGTTGAAAATTTCCCCCCACATCTTATTGTTGTTGCAGAGCAATTTCAAGTTCGTAGTTTGCTTGTTTTCTTCTCTCAAATGTACTGTGGCAAAAAGTGTAGCAGTGCTAAGTTTCCTTTTCTATGTTGTTTTATTTACAGCTAGAGTAGCTGTTGCAGCTTCTTGCATTGAGGTTTTTTTCCAAGTTGCATTATATACTCTGAGATGTCGCACTCTATTCTGCATATGCTACTGAATAACAGAGTGTTACAAAATAATTATGTGTTTTTGTAAACTCTCCGTTAAACATCATCCAGAATTATGATACACATTGTCTGGATTTCATATTGTGAGACTGTCATGCGATACACTGTTAATTTTATACATCTTGTCATGGAAACAGAGTTTTTAGTTTCTTGTTTTCTTTTTAGTTCTGACTTTCTTTTGTAAGTTTGTATCTTTAGCTGTTTATTATTTGGTTTGGTTTGTTTTCTTTCATTTATTTTTTCATGCTTTCTTCTGCTTCTTTCACTTTTGTTGCTGGCTTTACCCTGTGCATTTAAACTCATCCCAACCATTCCCCAAAGTCAACAAATGACAGAGTTACTTGGTGGGTCACAAGCAAATGCAGACTGCGAGGGGGGCAAAATGTTTAATCCCTCTGCCACTGAAGTGGAGACAAAAAAGGATTCCAAAAAGGAGTCCAAAAAAAGGAAAGATTCCAAATCGCAGCCGAATCCAGAGCCAAAAAGGTAAGAGAGAGAGATCAATGCACAGAATTGTATTCTGTAATATATAAGAACTTTTCAATCACTGAGCACACTGGGCACTTTGCATTTCCAATATTTACCTGGTTCCGAAGCTTTGAAAAGGCAGATTTAACAATATGATAGTAAAAGAACATCCAGCAATTTGGGGAACCAGTGAGTTTGTGATTTTTCAAATGTGTATTAGAAATAGAGTCTTCAAAAATGACCTAAACAGAAATGAAACGGAGAGGCTACCAGTGAAAAAAGAGTGCCTGTCACTACCAGGTTATTAATGGCAGTTCTCTGCGCCTTAATACTAATTCCACTATCCACAGGACGCATTACTGCAGAGACCTAACTGTTTTGAGGATATATAGGGCCTGATCGAAAATGCACTGAAGTAAATCAGAGCTTTGCATTTTACTTGCATGGACTTCAGATCATACTTTACAGCAGCCAAGGGTTCAGACGTCTGACTTAGAAACCAAAGACTGAGTGTCTTACCTAGGGACATGTTACATTCTCCAGGATGTCTTTCTGAACCCTGTGCTCTAGTTCAAATGGAAGTTATGGGTTTGATGCAGTAATTAGTGGAATTACTGGGTGAGGTTCTCTGGCCTGCGTTATGCAGAAAGTCAGGCTGGATTGTCACAGTGGTCCCTCCTGGACCTAAAAAATCTGTAAATCTGTACCTTTAATTTATTATTATGGCTCCGACAGAAATCAGAGTATCTAAGTTCCTTAGATTCCTTGTTGTGATTCCTTTTTGAAAGAATATTCAGGCTATGTGCGTGATTTGTTTTAGAGCCAGGCTAGACTGACACACAGCTGGGGAAAACTGATACTTATTTATGTGCTACCTAATCACCAGTTACCAGTGTATTTGTGTGTATAAAGCCCGTCTATCTTTGACAGTCTCCTTTTCCCACCTTTCGTTTGTTGCTTGCTTTCTTAGGTCTTAAGCCTGCAGTCTGCTTTACCTAGACAGACCCTTAGCTTATTGCAGAGTCAAAGCCTTACCTTGTAAGCTCTTTGGCGTAGGCATCATGTCTTGCTCTGTGATTGTACAGCACTTAGAACAACAGGAACCTATCTAGGCTTGGAACCTTTGAGCAATGTTGTAATATAAATACTAAATAATAATAAATAACATCGTTATTTGTGCGCCCAACTCTTTGGGAAAAAGTATCATTTGAACATACACATTAAAATACATACAGTCAATATCTTTGCTATTTAACAAAAACGTATTACTTTTGTCATAAACATGGATATATTAATTGAACTTTCTTTAGAAACTGAATGTTATTCACTTTTAGAGGGCAAAAAAACAACTGGTGGTTTAGCTTTCTCAGGAATGAGATTGGCTGTCAGTCAGACTATGCCACTCCAGCAATGAAGGTCGAATAGAGAGAGAATTCTATGTGGCTATCAATCTCCTATATTAGCAATAGACAGTGATGGAGCTGAGGTGGGTTGTCTGTTTGTATTGTGTTTGTGTAAGGTCAGACAGTGAGACAACAGTAGCTTGCAGTCAGTGAGAAAGTGCAGAGAGAATGTGATTCAGATGTTCAGGACAGCCTGAAGGTCAGGACTGACAGAATGACAGGCCATCATAGAGAAGAAACTAACTAGTTGCTGTCCAGGGTCCTGCTTCATGAATACCGCCTTGTTATCTGATCAGTGTCAGTGCAGGACAGGAACAAAACGGCTGCTGTTAAAAATACACCTCTAGCTTTGCTGTGACCCTATTGCCATATCATGTGAAATGGTCAAAAACCAACATGGGTGATATTTCAAAACACTACTGCAGTCCGTTTTTCCTTTACCTCGACTTTTTTTAAGCTGATGAGTTGTTAGACCTTTGAAAGCTCGAAATACCTACTCCAAAGGGACACTATAAATTATTGCCATCTGCATAGTTGAATCCATGAACTTTTCTGTTAATTTTACCCATACTTTAAAAATAAAAATAAAAAAGTGAGTTAATTGTAATTTTTTATCCCAAGTTTTGCCTTCTGCAAACATCTGTATGCATGATATAAGGGAGTGTCATAGATATAGGCCTTGGCTACACTTACCCGCTAGTTCGGCGGCTGGCAATCAAACTTCTGGGTTCGACTTATCGCGTCTAGTCTGGACGCGATAAGTCGAACCCGGAAGTGCTCGCCGTCGACTGCGGTACTCCAGCTCGGCGAGAGGAGTACCGCGGAGTCGACGGGGGAGCCTGCCTGCCGCGTGTGGACCAAGGTAAGTTCGAACTAAGGTACTTCGAATTTCAGCTACGTTATTCACGTAGCTGAAGTTCCGTACCTTAGTTCGAATTAGGGGGTTAGTGTAGACCTGGCCATAGATACCAATCATGACTGTGCAAAACCTACTAACCCTAGTTACCATAACTAATTACAGTTCACTGCAATTAAGGAAATTATTAGTGATACTTCTTCACTATACTTAAGGGCGCAACATCAGTGCATGCCCTTAAAAAGTTCCACCAATTTGAAAGATTTTACCAGTTCTAATGGAAATCTGGTAGAAATCATTCAAATTGGTAGAATTTTGTAAAGGCACACCCATTTGGATCTATTTGCTTTAGGTACGTATGTGGGTCCCATTACTGTAATATTGACCATCTCACAGTCCGTTAATGTAATTATCCTCACAACACCCCACGAGACAAGGAAGTGCCATTAACCCTGTTCTGCAGATGGATAAGAAAGGCACAGAGAGACTTGTGATTTGCACAAAGTTACACAGGAATTGTCTGGTGAATCAGGGACTTGAACCCATATCTCAGGCTAGTGCCTTAACCACTGGACCATTCTACCTCTCCCTTTTTAAGATTTCCCTACTTAGGGTTTTATTCCTTGACTACAAACACAGCTGTTGCCAATTGACCCATGTAAAAACAATTTTAAAAATAAAATTGGTTAGAGTGGGCAAAAAAATTGCTGCTTTTGTGGTTTTATATACCGTATATACTCGATCATAAGCTGGTTCATTTATAAGCTGACCTGCTTCTCTGGTACTTCCCTTTTTTACTAAAAAAATTCAGCTTATGAACGAGTATATACGGTACTTTTTTTGTCCTTATGTATTGAAAATGTAACTACAGATTTGTGTATGTAAAAGTTAAGGACTGGATTAGTGGATGTTGAGCCCATCACCACTTGGACTTCATATTGAATCTGGTCCAAGTTGGTGGTGAGGGAACGTTGTGATTTTCTGACAGCTGGTCAGTGCTCTGTGTGAAATGAGCTGGTGTTCGGCCCAGTTTCTCAGTCCAATCACCAAACATCCACACGATCAATTATCTCACTATAATTTGCCCCGTTTTTGCACACAGGTGGATTGGTGCACTGCCCTTCCCACAGTCACTGTGTTTCACAAACATTAAATTCACTTTCAAAATGAAATCAAAATTGGCATCCCCTGCAGCTGTTGCCTTTGCAGATTTTCAACCGTTGTCAGACTCCAGAACTATTACCGTTTTGAAGTCGTTTGTGGAACTTGTGGAATTCAATATCTGCATTACATTTTAGAGCATTCTCAATTATGTCTCCTTAATATTTGGTTTATGTCATACAACAAAAATTTCATAGAGCTGGTTGAAAAATGGGGAACAGTTTTTACAAATTTGTCATGAAAAAACATCATAGAAATTTCAAAAACTTTCAACCAGCTCCAGACATTAGTTACATCTCTGTATGCTCTCTTTGGAGATTATATTTATTCTTTGATTAATAGATCCGTAGTGGACATGTTGTCTCAGAGAGCCACAGGTTCACAAAACCGTACTACAGGTAATGTCAGACTCTTTATTATTTCCTGGATCCATATATTAGCCAGAGCCATAATAGGTATGTATTGATAAAGTACATGTTATTGATGTCTTCAAAATGCAGTCTGTCGTACAGGCTGAGATGATGCATTGTGCCAGTGATCCACAGATAAATAGTGTCGTGTTACATGCTGACATGATACATTACCATGGGTATAGGAGAGGGAAGCATCCACGCAGTCCAAGCATGGTTCTTTGGGGATGCATGTTGCACTTGAGAAGGAATGAGCCTTGATTCAGCTCTGCATATCCACAAAGCACCAAAGCCTGGACTGAAATTAGGAGAAAAGAGAAGTGAAATAGGAGCCAAAGCTAGAGTAATGAATCGGGCCGTCTTTTTATTATTGTCCCGTGTGACTGATTAAGGTTGGGCCACATATCTATGTTAAAAGTCCCCTTAAGAAAAAATACAGAAAAAAGGACTATACAGTCTTGAGGATATAATGTAAATTCACAGGAGCAAGAAGGATTGGATTGGATGAAATTGAAACTTAATGGCCAGTCCTTTAAAGGGAGTCCCAGTGCAGTTGGTGGGACACTCTGCAGATGTATGGATTTGTCTGTAGGGCTGCCGTTGTACCATTAGTGCCCTGGACTATAAATCCCATAATAGTCTGTGATGCTAAATATAAGCCATGTGTTGCACCTGGCTGCAAAGGACTAAATTGAAGATAGCATCTGCCTTATCTTAGATTTCCCTTTTCTTAGTTAAAATCAGATTATTTGCATTAATTTTTGACATAATTTATTTTATCATCTCTGATGTGTGTGAAACACATGCAGAGGTTTGGTTACTGCATCTAAGGAGTATTTTCCCCAATGATAAAGCTTAAAGTAGTTAAGCATAAAAGGTGGAAGAGATTTTTTTTTTTTTTTTATTTATAAGCCTCTTCGTTTTTCAGACAGGCTAATGTCAAAGAGATTAACCCAAAGGAGCTATACTGTAGATTTATAATTGCATACAAATGCATGTTATTGCTTCATATATTAGTCTTTGTTAAAAATGATTTTGATATATTTGTTTTAGCAGCATAACTAGCCCTGAGGGCCTCCGGGTATAATTAGAAAAGGGCATGGTGGGGGAGGTGTGGCTTACCGAATGAAGCATTGGCCTTAGGATCACAGGTCCTAATTATAATTTATAATTAACCCTGTGATTTGCACAACAGTCTAAACTAAAGAAAGAAAATCTTTTTACAGTTTGACATGAAAATGTGTGTGTTTGTTTTTTAATTTCACAACCTGCTTTTTTTGGTTGTTTTCATACTTTAAAAATAAAAAGTTGAAGAAAAATAGGAAACTATACATAGATTGACGAATAGCATGTAAAACTTTTCCTGTGAAATATTTATATTAAGCACTGACAAATCTGCAGGTGATAACATAAAGCTATAATCAAAAGAGTTATCTCTGAAAATGTGCTGTTGGGGATTACTAAATATAAATTTATACAAAATGTGTTTTTTTATTTCTGCCCTCCCCCCACTATTTAAACCAGACTCCTCTAATTTTCCTGGCAGGATCAATATAGGATCAGATGAAAATCTGTTACCATTCAAATCGGAGACATTTATGTTGTATGTTGATCTAAATCCTTAGAAAGAAAGAGACATAGACACTGTGTGCGTGCGTGTGTGTGTGTGTGTGTGTGTGTGTGTGTGTACACAATTATATTTAAATACAATATAGGTGCAGCACTTCTTTCACTGTTTCTCTCCTATCACTCCTACTACTGTCTACCCCAGCGTAATATAAACCATACATAGCCACTGTGAATATGTGTGTTAGTTTTCTACAGTTGTGTTTTAGCTAAAATGTATTGTGCAAATTTTGTTTGCTGCAGAAAGCTGTGATTCCATATATAAATTAAACATCCAGTATAAAGTTGATGGGAAACCTTTGTTAAATAAAAAGAGTTAATACCAGCATGAATAAGAAAATTAATTTATGAGATTTCACCTTCTTTTGAGAATGTCTTTAAGGACTATCAATTGTGCATGTTATGACAAGGGAAGTATCTAGAACACAGAAGTGAATGTGACATTATAGAAAGGATAGCTTATATAACCCTTAGTTTGCTTAGCAAATGGAAAGATAAATATGCTTCCAAATTATTCAGTTTTCAAATATATTTGACAAATGTTTTGATTTTAATTAGGTTTCAGAAATTATCATGTTAATAAATTAGGTGCAGGGCTTTTGACGGTGTTTTTATGTAGTTCTATCAGTACCCTTGCATTTGTCACTAATTAATGAGTTCCTAATGCTTCAGCTTCTGGGGAGATGAGCAACAAAAAGGAACGTAACTAGTAAATCCGAAGATGCGCAGCTGGGTTATAGTATTTGAAATTTGACAAACCCATTGGACGTATTATTATTTGTGACATGGCTCAAGATGGGAGATTGTGAGGAGAGTAAAGATGACAGAACTGGTGCTAACCACTGTGACAACAACTTGAAAAGCAGCCGACATGACATCTTTCCTATCATGCTGCCGAAAATGTCAACTTTGTGAAGGACAGTGAGAAAATGGTTTGCCGAAAATTTGAAAGGTAGATTCAAGAGATGCTCATCATGTCAGATGTAATATAGTCCACAGCGGTTTGAGAAAGGAAGTCCTTGCAGTTGTGATGGCTCTTAGTTGGCAGGCCCTTCCAGACATCCGTGCTGCTCCAAAAATGGCTACAGTTGACCTGTAGATTGTCTCAAGTTTGTAGTAGAATGATATGCAAGGGTGAGTTGTTGTTTATCTAGCATGCAGTTTAGTAGAACAACGTAGGGTGCATAAGGTAACTTTTTAATTGTATTAAAATGGCTGAATTTGGCATTGTGTCTTCTGATAAAGATCAAGAAAAATGCAAGGCCTTGCTGTTTATTATGACCGAAGTGTGGTGAATATTTGAAAAAAAAATATATATATATATAGTCTGCGTGTAGCTAGATAGTTACATTTTTGTCTCAGTGCAAACCGTTTGGGCATTATAACTTAACTTAGATGAGCTGTGGACATATATTAACTCTAGTCCAACAAGGTTTGGACCCAGCCACGTGCCCACATAGAGTTCCTAACAGTATCAGTGCTTTAGACTGAAAACTGCCAGAGCACTGAACATTTAGCCTGCCACTCCAAATTGTAATGACGCAGTTGTGCCAAAGCATTGCAAGTGTCTGAAATTGGTGTTGCCTGACAAGTGCTAAAATAGCTAGATCAAACAGAATTAAAGCCTCATTCAGAGCGCGTTGAACTCAGTGGAAATATTTCAGTGGCTTCAAGTGGGCTTTGGATCAACCCTACATACAACTCTGGACGCTATCCCACTGAAGACAGTGGAAAATGTGCTGGGACTTTGAATAGAGTGTCCCTTGCTGGGTTAAACAGCTTACAGTGATATTTTACATTAATAATTTGAATTAAAAGAGGGGCTGAAAATGTATAAAACTAGTATTATTTAACAGAGAAACCTCTTGACACATGTTCTATGCCCTAGAAAATAAGTCTGCATTTAAACTCCTGAGTCTTCTGTGGCCTTTTCAGTAAATCTTTTGCTTTGAGGGCTATTGACCCAACAAATGGCAACATAATTTTCAGAACTTTTCCAGTTCATCAGCGTATTGTTCTTAGTTTGGGCTCTTTACAGTCAATGTTTTGTGGCTACATCAGTTGTCAGTTGCTGATACAATTGACCTCCATGAAACTCTATGACATATATGGGTTTTGTGCATCTGTGCGGATGTGTGCCCAAAACTCAAATGAGGACTTCAGTGACACAGAGTATTTATCATGGAGTATCTTGAAAAATCTGCCACTCTACTGGCAAGCAAACTAGATTCCCCAATGTACACAGCAGTGCTGGCGTGCGTAACTGATGGCATGAACTAGATCTGAATCTGAATACTAATTATTTCTGGAATTTTGGATTAAAATATACTAAAAATGTTCAGCAGCTGTGTTTTAAAATCAATGTCTAACTGGATTTACCTAGCTTACCTGCTTCTTCAAAACAACTAGACCTAATTATGTACCAGTACTAATGAGACCAAATCCATTCTTCCATAATTGTTTAATAAATGTGTTTTCCAGCTAAAATTTTATATTCCATAGTTCAGCCTAAATAAAATGTTTACAGCTGACCTTGGCAAATAAATGATAGGAAACACTGGAACTTATGGAAACACTGATTAAATTTAAAGATATTCACTGTCATCTGGGCCTTTTAATATGTCCAGTGTTATTTAATATAGTAATATAAGTGTTATTTAATGTAGCTTTAGCACTTACATATAGTGAAAAGAAAATCAATTAAGATTGTGTTAGCATCTCTGTTTGGATTTGTTAAGAGAACTTTTTACCTGTATTCTAACAGCAGAGCTAATATTTATGATATTAAGAGGTTTCTGCATCTGAGGTCAGTGAAACATGACTGTACAGATTGTAATTTTTCTTTTAGTTTAGGGCCTTTTGATTCTTTAAAAGGAAAATAAAGCTAACCAATTAACCCCTGACAGGAGGTTCGTTAGAAGCTGTGTAATCCCTTGCCAAGCCTTTTGTATAACCAAACTAGTCTAGTACTAAGGATTTACACAGCTTAAGCTGAACGCTGGAGGAGGCCTTTAAGGAAGAACATTTGTTCAATTTTAAGACATCTTACGTTACCTAAAGAGAGACTGTGCTGGTATAGGCTACACAGTAATACACAAATCTGTATACTTTGCCTGTCAATAATGGAAATTAGTGATGTTTATTGTCTGGGTTGCTGATTCCTTTGGTGAATGGATTAGACTAGCCCAATTCAGCGATTATGCTGTGGCGTGTATTTCTCTGGGGAGGGGGAGAAGGGGGCATGTATGCAGAGGATGCTGATTTCTGCTCACACATTGGTGCAAATCAGGAGTCCGTTTAAATCAGCAGAGTTCAAAGATGTAAAAACAGAACGTAAGCACAATCAGGCACAGGGACTCTCCGTATTATCTATCAACATTACAGGTGAAGAATGGAAGAGATGATTGCACGCGCACTGTGCTCTGTGAAAGATGGGAAATACCCCAAGGTAGCTACTTGTGGCTGCCTTATTCATAATGCAGTCCTGTGCATTAACAAAATAATAAAAGTGTAACAAATATTCATTGAAGAGCTGCTTTGATGGAATGTGTTAGTTTTTATGAAATTCTTAAATTCCTGAAAAGGGACATTATTTTTGGAAATGCAAAATGTACATTGATCTTGGAGCCTATATTTCAGTTTGTGCTCCTTCCTTTTACATGATAAAATGTTATAAAGTGATTCAATGAACATGAATGAGTGCTGTATTTTTATATTCCATTTGTACGTGAGTTTATCATCCCTATTCTTTTATGCTGTGAACCATATTTTAAATTTGATAAATGTGAATATGATTATTTCTGTAGAAATGAATAACATATTGAGCCAAACAGGACTTACAGGCAGTCCTTACTTAATGAACATTCCCATTGTAGTATTTATATATGTATCTGTGAATATATATATACACATATAGGTGTGTATTTTTAGAGAGAACTACATTTTTCCAGGTTTTTCTGCAGTAAACAAAAATATAGTGATTTCACTATTTAAAAACCTGCATACCGTAATTTTAAAAGGAGTATTTATTTTATTCTGAGATATGCTTTCTAAACAATCACGCTGCTTTACCCGTTAGTGCTTCTTTGCATGGCACATGCACTATCTCCTGGATCTAATAGTCGATGACATCCATTTCCAAAAACTGCAATATCTTGTTTGCCGTACAGATGACTTACCAGGGTCATGAGGTGAAGTTTGAGTCATTCATGGCATTTTTCCTTCAGGCCTGATGGAATAGGAACTGTAACTGTAGAAGAGAAAGAACGTTTTGAAGAAATCAAGGAGCGGCTTCGCTTGCTTCTGGAGAATCAGATCACCCATTTTAGGTAAAGGCAGAGACCCCTGGTTTAAAGCGAGAGAGGATGCCTTTCCTCACGACTCCATCCATAAAAGACGTGTCTTTTAGATTTCAAAGGCTGCAGCTTAGTATAATTCTGCATAAGTAATATGCACAATGTAAAATAACTTGGTACATTAGGGTGCCAAAACTTGCAGCTGCAGAAGACATGAATATGTTCATAGCTGATAAACAGAAGGCTTAACCTTTTAAAGGTATTTCAACTCAGTTTGCCCACATAGGCACAGCAACAAGGAGAGGACTCATATTTGACAATTAAATAGTTCTAAGCAAATAATTAAAGACCCTGTGATCTTATTTCTTCCTCTTTCCCATCCCCTTCTCCTTAACGCATTCTGCTATCTACTCCCACCTCTTCCTAGTACAAAGAAAGGCAGGGGTTTTTTCATGGATGGTTTAATTTTGGGAATAATGGATGTCACCAACCTGAAAGCAGGGAGGTGAGTTGCCTCCTATCAAACTAGCCTTTTCATACAGTGGTCAACCCCAATTCTCAAGGTGAGAGATGATGTAACTCTCCATGCAAACTCAATGCCATGACCACTCTTAGCTGCAACTCTCAAAAATAAAATAGTCAGCATAACCAATTAGTTATGACCTATGTGATTATGATAAGATCACTAATTTCTGGTCCTGTCCTTGTCAGTGCCCTTTTTCCTTTTATTGCAAGGAGATGATATGTAACCCCTTCCTGGTAGATGTAGCCACTCTCCCTCCCAGTTGACAGCCAGATTTCATAAAGTGGCAGATCTACCAGCCCTTAGTAGTCATCCAGCATTTAGTTTTCCCTGTGCTTGAAGCATAAGGGTATATCCTCTGGGCTGTGGAGCACATCATGGAAAATATTTCTGAGATTTCCTAACAATCCCACTGAGGCACCTGATCAAAATTACTCTTTCAGGCCTCGAGCCCGTCTCTTGGGCCCACATGGCGCCACTTGACGGGTAGAGGCCTAATTCAGGGAAGCGAGAACAAAGCCCTCGCCCCGCCACCCAGTCTTTCTTATCAGATCACTCTTAAGCTTATTGGTATATTTGCCCATGTGCATTTGAGTTAATCTTTAAAATTGGGTGTTTTTCTAGGTATTGCTTTCCATTTGGCCGACCCGAAGGTGCGTTGAAAGCTACTCTATCCCTACTGGAAAGGGTAAGCATCACAATAACAAAGGCAGGTTAAAATTCCTATGTTCCTATTCAATCGTACAGTAGAGTTTATGTGGCAATTAGGTTTATGCATAGATATACACACAAATTGAATTAGATAACGTTACAGTATCTGTTCGTTCATGGGCATGAGTAGATTTTTGGTGTTGTAATTACACCCTGTAATGCAATGTACAGAGAATTCTAAATACTATGAATTGTGGGCCTAATTCTCTAGTCAGTTAGACCAGTTTTATATCCCAAGATGATGCAAACTAAGGAACGAGGATTCAATGGAATTATACTGGCATAAAACTGGTATAATGGGGTGATCAATCAGACCCTTTAAATGTAATGTTGAAAACTTGTCTGAATGAATAACAGTTCTAAAAAGCTTCATGTCACTGAATAAAGTAGTTGCTTGCAGAAATAGTACATGAATTAACTCTGCAGTGACACCTTTGGTCGGGTCACCAGTGGGATTTGAACCTACGACTTCTGGATCTACACGTGTGAGTTTCTGCTGCTTGATCAAAGGGATCAAGTGCACTAAGAGTTTTAAACTTTATTATGTAGGCTGGCCACTAGAGGTGAGCCACATAGAGAAAGATAGCCACACTGGGTTAGTGTTGGGTACACATGCATTTGTTGAACAAACAAAAAAAGATCAATGATGTGTGTGCCACAACAAATCCGTTTTTCTTATGTCCAGGTTCTGATGAAAGACATAGTTACTCCTGTCCCTCAAGAGGAGGTAAAAACAGTCATCCGTAAATGCTTGGAGCAAGCTGCTTTAGTCAACTATACTAGACTATCAGAGTATGCCAAAATTGAAGGTAAGGCAATTACTTTATGGTGTTAAAATGTTACTACGTTTCTGTGTGGGAACTATAGCTAGCAGTTATTTAAAACAATGAATTAACTATTTATTTGCTTGACGATAAAACTGAAGTCAAAGGGAATAGGGAATTGGCTAGGAAATGTATTTGTGGTGTTTGTTTTTTAAGAATTAAGAGCAGAGGTTAGTGAAATCTTTCTTTTTCTAGGAAAAAGCGATGAAATGGTTAACAGAATCATAGCTTCTTCTGAGCACTGCGCGTTTGGTACAGCATTCATACTCGTGTCTTTGTTTAAAAAAAATGAGAAGTACATGGGATGTCATGTTTGTAGCTGAAAAGGATAATGCTGCTAATTACTTGAGACAGTGGAGTTCAGGGAACAATCAAAATATAAGAAGCTAAGAAATGTTTTATCTCTGCTTAATTGTTTGTAGCCAACTTAAAATGTCTTTTTCTGGGATGTGTTTCACTGCCTTTGTTTTGTGAATAGTGGAAGTCATCAGTTGATCCCATTCTTGCATCAGATTTCATTCTTGTCACTCTAAATCCAGCATAGCTGATATTATTGACCTTTTAAATTACGGGGGAATAATAACTGGTGACCAGAGACACATGTAGCCATCAAAAAGACATTTTAAAACTTGCTGGAGGATCTGTGTTTTGTTGGAGCTCGATGATCAGCTAGTTCTTCATATGTTAATCAGATTTCATTGTTACCTTGTTGGCTGCTAGACAGCAATTTGAAACTCCTACACAACTTTACAATGCTTGTAACTGAAAGCTGTATGTTCAAAAAGAATTGTTTTACTCTGGATTTTGGTCTTCTGTTGGGTGTGAAATATAAAGCTTTACTAAAGCTAGATTCACATTGTACGCCTCTAAGACATTACTGAAAGAAAAAAAAATCACCATCTGATTTGTTCCTAGCCCTTGTTTACATGAGGGCCTGGGTTATTATAAGTCAAATTTTCTAGGTTCTGTACATGATATGTCCTCTCTTTTTCTGTTTTTTCTGTCTGACAATGCAAATTGTGTACCAGTGGTAATGAATTCATTGTTATGCATCCAGTGAGAAACACTTAAGAATTGGGCACTAAAAGGATGTTTATCAACTCTTGACTTGGTAATGAGTGACAAAAATAGAGAAGGATTGAAGGTTTAATAAGCACTGTATTATCAGGCAATTTATCCAAGTACTCAACTTCACAGGATATGTTAATTGGTGTATTCTGTAAAATGCAATGTTGAAATAGACTTGACGTCGGAGAAGGACTCAGAATCAAAAAGCAACTTTTGTTTTGATGGATGCTTCTACCAAATGCTGGCTTCCCTAGGTCTCTGTGTAAATATCACTAACCTATTGGTAAGATTTGCTCTCTTCTTTCAGATAAATCTATGCAAAAACAAACTTTATGATCTGTAAGTAAAAATGCATTCACTTCCAAAGTAGAACAGTTAGTGTGTACTTTCCTTTTGTGCCTCAATTCTTCTTGGTTGTGTTAATTATCTGCCCTCTTTTTCGCACTGTGACTTTTAGGTCTGGGAATACTTTGAAGCAACAAACTTTTTTTTTTCCAGCTACCTTTTCAGAGAAATACTTCATTCCACACTACCTGCTCTCCTCTGCTTCTCTCCTTCCTTATTCGTGATTGGCCACAGCCACTTTTCTATATTGTCTCTATAAAAGTGGTTGTGACACCAATTTCAAAGCATGCTGGGATTGTTAATTCAAACAACCCAACATCCACCAGCTGCATGCATCAGGTTTTCGCTCATGAGCATAGTCCACTACAAGCTAAAATAGTTTGTAAAAAATAAATTATCTCCATGTGATGCATTTCTCTATACAAATATGATTTTGACATTAAAAAGCTTCTATTTGAATATCCAAACATTTAATAAATACTTGTAACAGCTGAGGAAATATCGGTCACAGCACGGCTTGAGGCTATGTTTATGAAGAAATACCTGTAAAAGCCTTAGATACTGAAGGCTAAAATCCTTAGTATCTTGGAGCCTTAAATCAATAGAATTCTATTTCCCTTTATTCATGATGTTTTGATCATTATATTCTTGCAAACAATTCAAAATAAACCTTTAGAATCATGGTCACAACCTCTTTTGTGACTCATGGGCATGCTGAATGGTTAATCCAGTAGATTTCCAATTTTAAATCTCCTTTTTTTCTTTTATCCTGTGTGTATCCCAAAATACTCTACAGCTATTTTCCTTTTAAGCTAATGTAAAGTTTTCCTCTGACCTATGACCTATAACCTCTTTACCTCTGACCTAAGCCTCTTGCATGCCCAAATCCTCTTTTATAGGGAAAAAGAGAGAAATGTATGAGCATCCTGTCTTCTGCTTGGCCTCTCAAGTGATGGATTTAACCATTCGTGAGTACCTACCACCCTCCTCTCCATGCTGTCTTCACTCTTTCTGTTTTCATTACTTCAAGAAAATCCAGATCCAAACCAACTCACTTTCCTTGCTTCAAGTCTTTTAGCATTGGCTTGTCTGTTGCTTCTGTCTGTGAAACCCAGTGTGAGAAGTCCAGTCACTTTTTATCAGCCTAAAACAGGTTAGACAATTAAGCCATTTGTTTGTGATAAACTCAGATTGTCTGTAAGTTTTTTCAGTTATTCTTTATGTCTGTGACCTGAATGCATTTTTACTTTGCTTCTGTGTAACCCCAATTTGTAAAGTGCTTTTGTCACTGGTACACAATCAAAAGGTAGCAGCTACACTGGGGAACAATGAGCTAGAGGTCAGATAAAGGACATTCGGAAAAAGCCGTCCCTTTTCCTGTGTATAAGATCTTTAAACAATCCTGTGTATAAGATCATATGAAGCTGTCCTTTCTCTGTACATCAGATCTTACATGTCTTCTGTCTGTTATCTCTCAAGCAGAAATGCTTTCCTTGTTCTCTTTCTAGATTTTATTTATTCTTTTACACCAAGCTCTGGGTGGAACATATGAACTTGTTGCTTGGTGAGCTCTTGTATGTTCTCAGAGCTTAGTTCACTAAGTTTACTGATTTTCTATTTGTGCAGCATTTTCTTTCACCTCTGTGAAAGGAGTCTTTTTTGGTGATACCATGCTTCTTGGTGGTGGGAGTCACTGGGCAACTTATTTTCTTTTCAAATGTCATATATCACACATAACTGGGGGGCATTTTGGTCCACTTGCTCATTAATCCTGCATATCTGTTCTTGTTTCTCTCTTTTCTCTCCTTGTTGCTCTCTCTCTTTCATATAGAGAATCAAAAGGATGCAGGTGAACAATTGTATATGTATTATCAATTGCTAGGACTGTTGAGTTATATTTATCTTTGTTTTCTTTTCATAGCTCCTTAAGTTATGTACTCCTATAGACTGGAGATGGAGTTACAATAATACTTAAGGAGTTAATTTGTGCTGTCTCAACATACATACTATCTTTTACTTCTCCCTTAAGATATAGTGTAGAGCAGAAGTATTTAACAGTGAAGGTACAACCTAATATGGAGTTTATTTATAGTGAAGAGAAAGTTTCTTGTTTTCCAAAGGAACTAAAACAAATTTTTGGCAGAAAAAAGTTTGGATGATTTGGCCTTTCATATAAATCACCTAATAAGCACATTTATAACTAAACTAATCTTCATTTTTGTTTTTCATATCTTCTGTTTTATGCCCTATTTGGGAGACAATGGTTTATTTGTTAATGTGTAACTAACACTACAGTTAGACAGAAGTCATGTTTGTCTTTTTTGTTCGTAACATGTTGGTAACATGTAATGAAACAAGAGTGCAGGTCAGATAAATACCATTAAAATGGACTTCTTCTCAGGAGTGATCCTGGAGTCGCAACATGCCAGTGTGTTCATTACTGTTACATACCCGGGTCCTTCGTTTGAAAGTTCTTGAGATCTGAACTGTTAGGGTTTTTTTTTCTAAGTTGGTATTTATGTGTTGTGGAAAAGGATACACTCGATTTCAAAACCTGTTTCTAGAAAGAAATTGGTTTTAAAAAGAAACACAGCATTTTGGGCCAAGTTCTGCTCTGGGCTCGGGGCGCCTCTTTCACTAATAGCGTTAGGAGTGGCCCCTCTGTTATTTGGCCCAGTATCTTTTCATTTTCTGTTATATTTGTGGTATTGGTAACAGGCCCTAGTAACAACAACAAAAAGTAATTGTTCAGAAAACAAAGCATGGATTTTCTCTTTAAATAAGTCCACAAGAAGCACCCCCCAAAAAAGTAGTATATAATATTTTCAGGTGCACCCATAACAAATAACTACATTGGATTTAATTGAGCATAGATCCCAGTGTATCAGTAAAATAAGGACCATGGCCATCATCTTTTTACGACCAGACACAGACTTATGACTTGGTTAATATCAGGGAAATTAGGTGGGGCATTTCGGAGGGCCCCATTTACCTAAAACATACAGGGTTTATGTTGCTTGAACCCAGCGAAGGCCACACGGAGCCAAATCCTATTTCCCTCACGGAACCCTGACCTATTTTAACTAAATTGGGGCCAAATGTGAATGCTACTGCTCTAAATGTTTCTTTCTCTCGAGCAAGAATAAAATTGAGATACTGAAAATAACTGCATAACTCCCCCCACCACCAAACATCACCCCCAGGCATTTCCTGACTTCTTCCCAAAGTGCACCTAGCTTCTCCTCTTCCCTTTAGAAATAATGTGTGGTTTTAAACAGAACATTAAAGAGAATAATATGCTAAAACAATTCAGGATTAATAATCTGTGTTAATTATTAATAAAACAAAAACTCAGATGAAGGCGTGCAAAGCCCTGGAAGGGTTTCCCTCTGGCTATTTCCAGGAATTGAGAATTCCTTTAGAAAGGAATTGCTGGAGACTAGCATCCCAGGAAAACAGGAATTGTGAAACGCAGGGCAGTCGTCAAAAAAGTGCTGAGGATTTAAAGGGCCCGATTCCCATTTACACCAAGACTATGTGACACTGCTATAGTGGGGTAAAAGTGGCTTTATTGCAAATGCAAATCCAACCCAGGGTTTTTAGATTGTTTTACTTGGCAATTAATCGTTTACAATAAACTTACTTCTCCAGTTTTTTTGAACACAGTACTTGTATAATTCTGTTTGGATTTAGTCTTTGGTACTTGGTTCTTCTGAGGAGGACTGTGGAGGTGAGAAAAGGAGGGGAGCAGGTGGCAGCAGCAAATGGCAACAGGTGTGTTTGATGCAGACTCAGCAGGAGAATGAGACATGGGCATAAACGATGCAGTTAAAGGTCAGCCGCAATGTAACAGCACAGCCTGGTCCAATGCACTATAAATGCTTCGCCATAAAAGGGGATTGGGCTACTGTTAACCTCATCCCCTCCCCTCTAGCCTCCTCTTGTCCGAGGAAGCAAGGTTCCAACGAATGGGTTCTTCATTGTGTCCACAGTAGGCAAACAGACGTCCCCACTGCCTAGACCAGTCCCTGTCAATGGGTGACACGTATTGTTATAAATAATAATAATAATATTTTTTATTAATTTATTATTTAATTATATTTTATTATAAAGTATTGTTAATGGTCCCTGCAACCCAGACTCCTGTGATGGCTCACCTCCATAGCAGTAGCAATGGCAAATCAGCACAAAACCATTCCTGACGTTTTTGGTGATCCGCTGAAGCTCAAAGCACATGGGGCTGGGAGAAGATTGGCCCCAGCCCAAATGGTGCCAAGAGCTGGGAGCCCCCTTTTTATGCCCCATTCCCCACCATGTGGAGCAGAGGGCCAGCCAGCGGTGACCCCAGCAGAGCACTCAAACTGCCCAGTCAGAGCATCTTGGTGGAGGGGAAGAGGCTCCTCAGGGCAGCCAAGAAGAGAAATGACCAACATAGAGAGACAGGCAGCCCTGCTCTTCCTTCCTCCAATCCAACAAGATCTCCAAGGGGGAGGGGCGTCACTCCCTGCCCGTCCCATCAAGCCCCCATTCCCATGACCAGAGCAGGTGTTTCTTTTGCTTTCCGCTGTTGGGCAGGAGCGGAATAGCATTTGCGCTTACTCGAGGAGTCTGTGTTCCAAAGAGCTGTGCGGACTCTCTGCTGTCATGGCTCCTGTGTATCTGCACATGGGATTACTATTCAGAGCTGAGCCAATACAAATTTCTTCAGTTCCCAGTGGGCTTGATCCAAAGTTAAGAGAAAGGCGGCCCATCAGCTTTAATGGGCTTTGGCTCGCTCCAAGACTTGAGACAACATGTAAATGAGTGACTCTTATCTGCAGCCTCTGATCAGCCTTTGCCAGGGTTCTTGACAGCAGCATTGTATCCTTGAACTAACAGGTTGATTCCTGGAGGCCTCCTATCTCCAAGCCACAAACCAACACCAATTTATAATCCAACTCCTAATATATTTTTTACTTAAAATACTCTCAGTCTCCATGCAGCAGAAGAAACCCCATCCCCTCCACCACTGTTTTTGTGTCTGTTGTTTATGCTTTAGGGGTATGTCTACACTACCCGCCGGATCGGCGGGCAGCGATCGACCCAGCGCGGGTCGATTTACCGTGTCTAGTCTAGACACGATAAATTGATCCCCAAGTGCTCTCCCATCAACTCCTGTACTCCACCGCCGTGAGAGGCGCAGGCGGAGTCGACGGGGGAGCGGCAGCAAGTCGACTCACCGCGGTGAAGACACCACGGTAAGTCGATCTAAGTACGTCGACTTCAGCTACGTGAATCACGTAGCTGAAGTTGCGTAACTTAGATCAATTCCCCCCCCCCCCAAGTGTAGACCAGCCCTAAGACTCTCACTAGTCACTTAGGGGAATCCCATTAAAGCCTTCCCCCACTGTTTAATGTCAGTGGATTGTCCCCTGTGCAGAGGGCAGCCGTGGCTAGTGATGAGGGGGTCAATGGTTCCAAGTCCCACCACGGGAATCCCATCTCTTCTTCAAAACAACCTCGTGACAGATGCTCTCCCCGTCTCTCCAGCAGCACCACGGGGACAGCTGCTGAGCCTCGGGCTGGCCGAAAGTTTTCCATACAATTGTTTTTCGATGGGAAACTGGATTTTCAACTACCCACATTTTTTTTGTATGAAAAGTGTCCGCTTTCCACAGAATTTTCTTTTCTATACACGCACAGCCCCCAGAACGGACATGTTTTCACGTTTCAGTCAAAGCCAAAATACTTCAAATCAGATATTCTGCTATGCTGACCCGTGGGATCTGTAGTTCAATTTCCTCACGTCCCCATTCTCCTTATGGACAGGGCTCCCCAGCCGGTCTATGTCTCCCACGATGCACCTCCTCACCCACCAATCGGGGAGACCATGGAGCATCATGTGAAATGTAGTCTGAACAAGGGGCCTGGCCTATAGAAGAGAATGGGGGAATGATGCACCTGAACTTATAACGCCCACAATGCACTCTGGTGGCATTTCAGAAGCAAACTCTTTCCGGTTTTGTTCAAAATACTTAATTTAATTTTTTTATGTTTTTCCCCCAAAAAGTTAAGATTTTCAGAGGAGAAGGATAACAAAATTTCTGACCAGCTCTTCAGCAGACAGTGGGCTGGTGGAGGGAAGAAGTATCTGGTAACATCTAGCTCCTACAATGCAGCACCCTAGGATGTGGTCGGGGCGGGAAGGTTGGTGGCCTCTAGCCCCTGAGACACCTCCAGACTTTCAGGAACAGCAGGGGCCCAGAACTGAGGCAGGGGGAGGGATGAGCAGGGGAAGCCTGTGATTTCAAAGAGGCATTGGCCAGGGGCTAGCGAGGAGTTGAAAGGGGTGCAGGACCCACAAGAAGGGAGAGGGTAGGGAGTGGTTGGGGCTTGCCTGCTCGTTTTCTAGAGCAGTGGGGGTTGGAATTACAGACTAGGCGCTATTGGGACTAGGGCAGGATGCATTTACCGGGGGGAGGGAGGGCCCCAAATCATTTAATCAGTGACATTATTTGGAAGTTCAGAATTGATTTTGTGTGGGGAGGGTGGGCTCAGCAATATATTTGTAAGGAAGTGGGGAGGAGATGTAATTGGCAGACACTCCACTTCTTTGGGGCATCATCCAGCACTGACGAGACTAAGCACAAGGCTTAAGCACCACGTGAGTGCCACCTGAGTCCTCAAAATAGGGCTTGAGTGGTGCAGGGGCCTAGTGCTGACCTTAACCCTGGGCTGCCTGTCCCCTTTCCTGAGCTTGCTTGTTGTATTCCTGCCATGTCACCAGAGATAACCGTATTCTGTGTATTGGCAGGCGGATCGCCACGATTCCATAGCCAGCATGAATCGTGTTGGGGAGGAGGGCCAGACCACCCTGCGCTGAATGGCATGTGGCCATCACAAGGGAGCCTGGCAGACCCCAAGCATTATTGGTTTCCACTAATGTGAATCCCGGAATGTCTCACAGTTCAGCGTTCACAGAGTCAAATGTACAAGGCATTCGTTTGAGAGAAATACGGCCACTGAGAAACGCAGAAGAGGCCATTTTGCCAAACCCATCTTTTATAATTACAGCTGGGTGGATAACATGCATTGTTTTTTAATAAATATTAGCATTTTTAAATGAATTCCCTTCAGCCATTCTCACTCCCCTTCTGTAGTCGCTAAGTGATTCAGTTTTACCGGTGTGGCTGTTTGTGGGTCTCATACTCAGAAGTTGCATGCGTAACCCACATCCCTCCTGGGTGTGGTGTTCTGTCCCATCTAGTGGTACCGAGGCCACTTAGAGAGAGATCAATGAGTCTGCTCTATAGCGTTAGCTAAGGGGCATGTGGCTTTTAGCTCATGCAGTAGTGTCTCATGCATTCAGCTCCAGAGGTCCCAGGTTCAATCCCGCACAGCACCCACTGGGGTCTGTCAGGGTTACACATGCACAAATCCATCACCCTGCTTTGAAGAGTTTACCATCTCTAGTGAGTAGCACCCAAGAAATATCACAGAAAGTATGTACCCAAAATAATGGTGCCTTTTTTTTTAATGTATATGTTACACTAGTTGCCGTATAAAGCATACTGGGAGAAAACCCTGCAACCTTTACTCACCCAAGTATCAGGGGGTAGCCGTGTTAGTCTGTATCTACAAAAACAACAAAGAGTCTGGTGGCACCTTAAAGACTAACAGATTTATTTGGGCATAAGCTTTCGTGAGTAAAAACCTCACTTCTTCGGATGCATAGAGTGAAAGCTACAGATGCAGGCATTATATACTGACACATGGAGAGCAGGGAGTTACTTCACAAGTGGAGAACCAGTGTTGACAAGGCCAATTCAATCAGGGTGGATGTAGTCCACTCCCAATAATAGATGAGGAGGTGTCAATTCCAGGAGAGGAAAAGCTGCTTCTGTAGTGAGCCAGCCACTCCCAATCCCTATTCAAGCCCAGATTAATGGTGTTGAATTTGCAAATGAATTTTAGTTCTGCTGTTTCTCTTTGAAGTCTGTTTCTGAAGTTTTTTTGTTCAATGACAGTGACTTTTAAATCTGTGATAGAATGACCAGGGAGATTGAAGTGTTCACTTACTGGCTTGTTTTTGTTACCATTCCTGATGTCCGATTTGTGTCCATTTATTCTTTTGTGGAGGGACTGTCCGGTTTGGCCAATGTACATGGCAGAGGGGCATTGCTGGCACATGATGGCATATATGACATTAGTGGATGTGCAGGTGAATGAGCCCCTGATGGTGTGGCTGATGTGGTTGGGTCCTCTGATGCTGTTGCCAGAGTAGATATGGGGACAGAGTAGGCAACGAGGTTTGCTACAGGGATAGGTTCCTGGGTTGGTGTTTCTGTGGTGTGGTGTGTAGTTGCTGGTGAGTATTTGCTTCAGGTTGGGGGGTTGTCTGTAAGCGAGGACTGGCCTGCCTCCCAAGGTCTGTGAGAGTGAGGGATCATTTTCCAGGATAGGTTGTAGATCGTGGATAATGCGCTGGAGAGGTTTTAGCTGGGGGCTGTATGTGATGGCCAGTGGTGTTCTGTTATTGTCCTTGTTGGGCCTGTCCTGTAGTAGGTGATTTCTGGGTACCCGTCTTGCTCTGTCAATCTGTTTCCTCACTTCCCCAGGTGGGTATTGTAGTTTTACGAATGCTTGATAAAGATCTTGTAGGTGTGACAAACAACAACCTATTATTGGGAGTGGACTACATCCACCCTGATTGAATTGGCCTTGTCAACACTGGTTCTCCACTTGTGAAGTAACTCCCTGCTCTCCATGTGTCAGTATATAATGCCTGCATCTGTAGCTTTCACTCTATGCATCCGAAGAAGTGAGGTTTTTACTCACGAAAGCTTATGCCCAAATAAATCTGTTAGTCTTTAAGGTGCCACCAGACTCTTTGTTGTTTTTACTCACCCAAGTAATTCATATTCTTACAAGTCGTCCAATTGCCAGACTAGGCCCTATAAGTTTCTTATGTGTCCAGCTAATGGCTGGGAGACAACAATTTGCCAGATAGTGAGTGAGTAACACCTAGCTGCTGCCTTTCTGTTAATAACTCAGATCTGTAAGTCAGTCAGACACACATTAATGAACCATATAAAATGAGCAAATTAATGTTGGAATGGAATAAAAAAAATAATGGGGAAGAAAAAGTGTTGGGGGAAATCAAGTGAAACTAAATCTGCCTCCCTGAAAAAAAATTGCCGTAGGACTGTTGAATTTAGTGAACATTGTCATGTTAAAGCATCCAGAGCTGTTCTTCTAGTCAATTACTGGTGCTAAATATTAACCCAAAAAATTAAAGGAATCAAATAAAGGTTGAACATATATAGCGATCTGGGAGTCACATCCAGCAAAGCACGTAAGCTCATGTGTAACTTTACCTAAGTAGTGGCATTGAAAGTCATGGGACTACTTGTGTGCTTAAAGTTTAGCATGTGCTTAAGTGCTTTTTTGGATCAGGGCCAAAAAAAAATTTTCATTTCCTTACGTTACAATCATAGGGCCAGCAAAGACGGAAGTAACACAAAAAGTCTCAGGCTAGAATAGAAGTAGCGATGAGATTTCTTCCTGCTGATCCGAAAGGTAAGAGAAACCACTACAGCTAAGCCATTCCTGGCTGCTGTGATGAGATGCCGGCCCTCCAGCCGCTGCTTTACTCAGACTTCAAGCAAAAGCCCAGGATTTGGCTCTTAAAAAGTAAAAGAAATAAAAGCATCGAACACTTGGTGACTCGTTGAGTTGTTTGGCCTCATCATAATGAACCTGCCTTCATACGTGGCACACTCCATCACGTGTTACAATTGGGCATGGTCGTTTCTCCCCAAGAGAAGGCTGAAGAATGCTGGGTAGGATTGAAGTGTATTTGGTGGAATGAGGAATGTCTCACTCACCCACCGGGACAATTTGCTGACAACCACGCAACAAAAGTCTCTTTTAAGCTGTCTCATGTATATTTTAATAGTGACATGCTAAGGCCTGCACCATTAGGTATCTTTTTGTACACGGCCTTCTTTCTTTTCTCCTCTTCTGCTTTTGACGCTTCCACAAAAATAGAAAACCATTGAGGTTGTACTATCCAGGCTTGTTCATCAGCTTCAGGATCCAGATGCCAATAAAGCCTGAAATATATTTTTCATCTGAGTATTGTAGGCATCTAGGTCTGGAACAATCCATAGATATTTCAGCTGCTGGCAGTGCAGTAGCTGGAAACATATTTGAGGCTTATGCAGGGTCAGATTACTGCAGGACTTGAACTGCCTGCTTCTCCTGGATGCAGTTTTCCTCTGGCTTTGGTACTGTTCTGAAAACCTATCTGTCTCTGTGACACGCCGGTCACATTATGGGAACCAAACAGAGTAAATTGTATAGAGAGGTGTTACCGTAACATAGCTAATGGATGCGTCTGGGAGCCAAGGTGTAGCAGCTGTCTATTAGAATTACCTCCCATCCTGGGATCCTTATGCAAACTTCCTTTTGTAATGTTTTGCTGTGAAATAGTCTCTTTAAATATGTGAGCTGAATTTAAGGGCCATCAGTAGGTAGCTGAGTTGACTTCCTCTTGAAATGTTGAATCCGAATGAAATTCTGTAGTATCATTCCTTAAAGGCAAATCATTTTCATTAGGTGGGGGGGTGTACGGAACATTTTCGAGAAAGGAGCCCTTCTGGTAGATGGCAAATAAGGATCAAGTGTTTCTGGAGTTGATTGAATAGATTTGTTTCAACTGCTAGCAGAAAAAAATAATGTTTTTAAGCCGAGGCTCTACATTAAATCCTTTAACATCTTAAAGGAATGCAGGGCATGTGTGTCTGAAACTTTTACTCTTTAATGGATGGTTTATGAGAATATATTTGTCTATACCCTGGTAATTTCTATAACACTGTCAGAATTAAAAGCAACCACAAATCCACTTTGTGTAAACCAGCAGCCAAATTAATTTACCTCCTCCCTTGGAAAATGCAAGCAAAATGGAAAGAACTTTTGGCAACAGAATGTCCAGATAAATAAGCCAGATTCCTTACAAACAAAATAATTAAAATAGTCACAATACAGTACTACAGGCTATTAAAAATGTGTTATTAAATATAATGGTAACTATAGCACCAGTATATTCATCATATATGATTTGTCTATGTGTATGCAGAAAGAAAGGCTATTTTCATAGAATTTTTGCTATGCTGATATTGTAAACTATATGACAGATGGGTCAAGTCCTGATTGCAGTATTCTAACATTTGGAATAGCAAGTAACATATTTGATAGAGCTGGCAAGTTTTATATATGATTCAACCCAGAATATAAAAGCCACTAGAATTCCAAGTTGAAAATAATTAAATGAGCTGGAAACAATCAGAAACCACACATTTTTTAAAGTGACAGATTTTTTTACATGTTTAAATTGCACGAAGAATGCAAGAATATTTTATAGCTCCTTTTCACCAACAGTGGTGTTTAAGTCTGAAATCTGTAATTGGTCTTTGCAAAGCAATTAATTCCTATGTTCATTGTTTCGCTATGAAACCTCACAATAGTCATTGGGGCACCTTCAATAGGGAACCTTTCTTACCATTATAGGGTGCAAAAGCAGGCAATATTTTTTCAGATTTCTCACACACACACCTATAAGTTTTAAATTATCATACTAAACTCCTCCTTTTTGCACTTGGCTACATGAAATACAATTAGCATTCCACTGAATTTTAAGCATCTTGATTGCAAAGCACTGTAACGTCGTAGAATCTGATGACTTCTAAAATGTTTGTTGTCAAATGGTGTTATAATTGTGTAATACTTCAAGTAATGATAAGGAGCTTATTCCATTGTGTTTATCATTTCGGCTTGCTTTTCTTTCAAAGTTTACATCTTTTAGTCACTGTTTATGATGTCATATGTCTCTTTACTTTTGGTGTGTCTCTCTCCATCACTGACAAACAGCTCGTCCAGCTAAGCCTAAACGTAAGCCACCGGCTGGGCCATCACCATCCACTCAAACTCAGCCTAACATGATAAATCAGATGCTCAAAGGCATACCTAGACAAACACCAAGTACTGTCACCGTTTTTCCTTTCTTTTATTCAACCGTCTTCTAGTTTAGTGTTTTTTCGTTGTTTTAGTTTAGTTTAATATTAGGAAGCTAGTTCTACTGTAAGGATTTTTTAAACTATCTAGCACAACAAAGTAGGCTTTTAGAGACGTAGCAATAGTAGTACTTATTTCAGAATGTCCACATTTTCTGTCTAGCAATGTCTGACATATGCAACATTTTCAAATATCAACGTCAGCACAAAATAACATTGTTGTTGCATAACATTTTGCATGATAACGATGAATATGTATGAGCTTTAAACGATGTTATATGAAATGTTTGATAAGTATATGGTATACGTTTCATTTAACTGTCAGTGCTCCAGCTATCTCAACAGAATATTCTGATGTATAGTAACTTACCCAGGGAAATATTTAAAATAAGAAAAAAAAAAAAAAAAGATTGACATCTGTTGGCTGCCAAAGTTGATAAAGCAAAATATTTTCTTTAAAGACAGCATCTCTGAGCAGTTGTTCTTATTAACACTTTTGTCTTTTAGTTGTGTTTGAGAGCAGATCACTGCCACGAATGAAAGAACAAACCATACCAGGATTTATACTGCTCGCGTTGCAGTCAATGTCAAAGCTCCCATTGATTTCAGTGCTGTGGGGAAAGCACCCATGTATTTTGGAAGGTTTTTGTGACCTGTTATTGCACAAAAGAAAAACGCTGTCTCTGCTGAGGCATTTGCATGGATAAAAGAAAGAATGACAAATTAATAATTAGCTCTCCGTTCAGTATTTGCCTTGAGAAAATAAGTGAAGGGAAACATGGGGAACACTTTTCAAACTGGGGCAGGGGATAGGGTGACCAGACAGCAAGTGTGAAAAGTTGGGACAGGGGTGGGGGGTAATAGACAAAGCCCCAAATATCGGGACTGTCCCTATAAAATCGGGACATCTGATCACCCTAGCAGGGGATGACCCTAAAGTCCATATTTAGTGCCCAACCCATCAGAACATCTGCACAAAAACCACTTCACAGGATTGGGGCCCTTGGTGCCACATAAATAGAAATGATCTGATTTTTAAAGGAACCGAACATCTATTGCTCCCATTGATTTTAGGTTTAGATGCTCATCACTTTTTTAAAACTCAAGGCACCGACATAGATGCCTAACTGTGAACTTAGGTCCTTAATTTTAGGCTTCTGATATCAAAAATTTTGACCATTGTTTTTAATGAGAAACCATTTAACTATAGGGATGTGTTCAAAAAAAGTTTCAGGTGAAATCCTGGCCCTGTTAACCGTCAACATCAAAACTCCCATAGACTTCAGAGGGGCCAAAACAGCTTCCATAATTCTTCCAGGCCCTGATTCAGCAAAGCACTTACATCTGTGCTTAACTTTAAGTTCGTGTTTAAGTCAATCAGGTACGACTAGAATTTTCAGCGGCATCTTAAGGCGATAGGCGCCCAGCTCCAGTTGAATTTCAGCTGATTCCCTCTGGCTCCTTTGAAAATCCCAGTCTGGTGCCTTGCTAAATAGGGATGGACCATTAAGTGCTTTGCTGAATTGGGGATTAGTTAAACTGCATTTACACCACTTTAATTCTGTTAGGCCTGGTCTACACCTAAAAGTTAGGTCAACATAACTACAGCTGTGTTTCAGACCCCTGTGCACTATAGCTCTACCAGCCTCACCCCCAAGGGAGACACAGAATGCTTCCATCACCCTACCTATTGTGGCTCAGGGAGATGGAGTTCCTACAGTGACGGAAAACCCCCTCTGTCCCTGTTGGAAGCATCCACACTATGCCACTACCGCAGTATAGCTACGGTGCCATCGCTCTGCCCCGCTAGTGCTGGCATGGCTTTAGGGTGCCCGCAGAGGGGTTTAATGCAGTTTAACTTATCCACTTTAAATTCACATGTTTAGTGAATTCGGGTTAACATTCCTGAGTGTCCCCATGTAGACAAGCCCTAAGTCAGTTTTTCACAGCTGAGAGCCACTGGTTTTTGTTCTTAGGGACTCATCTCATGGGCTGCCTACACTACAGGCCTTCCAGTGGCACAGCCACTGTAAGCTCTCCCGTGTAGCCTTTCTATGCTGATGGGAGAGAGCTCTCCCATTGGCATAATTAATCGCAGCGAGCAGCAGTAGCTATGTCAGCAGGAGAGCACGGTCCACACCGGTGCTTTTATCAGTGAAACTTAGATCAGTCAGAGGGGTGTGTTTTTCACACCCCTGACTGACAAACGTTTTACCAACAGAAGTGCTAGTGTAGACATAGCCACTGTTGCATTTGGCCAGCTCCTTGGACTTTTTCATTGATATCTGGATTATTAATGAGTGGTGGGGTTTATATATTTATTTATTCAGATTTCTAATGAAATATTCCGAAAGGTGTTTGTCTACTGTACATAACATTTAATATATTGATGCATAAGCATTACTATAAGATGTACATAAGCATTAGGTTGACTTCATTTTAGAAGGTTTGGAGAATACTGCAAGATAGTATGAAATAGCTCTGCGTTTTCTCCACCTTGCTTCAGTGTTTGAACTCATGTGTGATTTATTTAAGGGATTTTATGCTTTAAAGTTGAATATGTTTTCCCATAAAACTGTACTTATAAACACATGGTCTGATTTACCACTGTGTCCTTCCAACTTTACTCAAGCATAACTCCCTTGTTTTCAATGTAGTTATATCTAGGAGTAACCAGTGGTGAATTGGACCTGCAACTTTTATTCTATATAGTTGGGCCCATGTATAAAGTTTCTACAAGTTTGACATTTCTTTTTATTTTATTCCCCATTATATATATAAGTGATATCTCTTAAATGGGTAAAATCTTTCAGAACAGTAGAATCTTTTTAAGCGGACCCATTGTATATCATTGAAATTAATGTATCACTGTTATATTCAACAACTTACTTTTTTAAAAGCTCCATTGAAACAAAACTCTAAAAATTATGTGTATGTCAAATATATAGTAGCACAGTCTAACCAGAAAGATACATATTGTCATCTGTTAATAGATAGATGCTGTCTCTATGGAATTTGCTATTCTATTAATTTGAATTAATAAAATGTCACCAACACAAAATGGAAAGTAGAACAGTTCATATAGTATTTTGAAATTCAGAGCTGGAGCACTGTGTTTTCATAGTACAAATAACAAATGTGGCTTTACGGTTTGCTCAGTACTAATTATAGAGCATTTAACACTTGCATGAGAAGATTTTTAGAGTTATTAAGTATTATGGAACTTTTTCCACTTAAATCTATTGGACATACGTCTAGCCTCTCATGTTTCACTCCATTTTAACTCAAGTTCTTCTACTACAGAAAATGTAGGCCGGTTAGTCACTCCTGCCAAAAAGCTAGAAGATACAATACGTCTGGCAGAACTGGTAATTGAAGTTCTACAGCAGAATGAAGAACACCATGCAGAGGTGAGTAGCAGGGCTCTAGCATGACTTTGGACAGGATCTTGTTGGTTTTGGAGAGCTTTGTCCATTTCGCTGTGCTGAATGTTGAACCACACCATGTGGTTTCATATCACTAGTAAAGCCACCTGGTCTTCTCAAATAACTGTCAAAATAGAATTGCAGAAAAAATAAACTTGGGGAAGTCAGTTTTTAGAGGAGGGGAGAGGTTACGCAAAATTGGCCAGATTCTGCTCTCGTCAGTGAGAGCTGAATCTGGCCAACCCACCGGACTAATCACAATATAAAGTCTGTCCACTTTCAAGAAGGGTCATGGGTTTCCAAAAAGTCATGTTTATACTTCCAAGCATAATGAAATGAATCAGTTTCAGCCTCATCCAAACAGCATTCCCTTGTCACCATTCAGCATTGTAGCAAAGAAAAAGCACCACAACTGTTCAAGCTATTTTTGGTGTGTTTCTTTCTATATAAAATTCTTTTAACAATTTTTTTGTTTCTTTTTTACTTGTGTCATTGAATATGATGATTTTCTTTTACTCACTGTGGCTTTTCAGTCAGCTACGCCTTTCTCAGCCTGTTTGGAGTATCCTGGTTGTGCTGTGGCTGAAATGAATTGTCCTCTGTTACTGAATATATAGGTTATCCAATACTTAGCAAAATGAAAAATAGCTTTATTCTTCAAAGCCGTCTAGCAGAAAGATTCTTGTTTTAATAAGACTTTTAAACAGGGAATCCATATCTCACTAAGTCCAAAATATAAGAGAACCTCAGTAGCATAGGTCTTGATCTTGTGACCACCTAAACACGTGAGTAATTGCATTGAGGTGTATAACCTCATTGATGAGATGTCATGAGATTTTCATCTCGGTGGGACTACCCACATGAGTAAAGTTGCACGTGTGTAAGAATATACAGGATCAGGCCCTTAGTTCTCTGCAAATCCAGTACTCTGTGATAATTGTCGTAAAGCTGATCATTTTAAAACTCAGATTTAACAATTATTTGTTTATAACTTTAGTATTGTTACAATCATTCACTATTTTCTCTTCTCCTTCACATTTTTAAATATATATATTTATATATATTGCATTAAATAAATTTGATAAATAATGTCACAATCACCGAAAAAAATCATTCTGATGTATATTAAATTTACAGTACAATCTAGCTTATTTCTACAACACAACCATCCACGAGTCCCAACTAATGCCTGATTGCATATTTAAATTTCCTCCCTGTTTTTCTACTGTTCATTCAATCTTGGATGATCCTGGCAGGGGAAAGAGGTATGTGACTAAACTGAATGAAATGAGTCACCTCCTGTCATATTTCGTGCATGCCCTCTCGGTGCCATGTTTCCTAATGGGATTTTACCTGGGTTATCCTTGCTTTGTAACTTTGATCCAAGGAATGTAACAGCAACTTCAGAGTGACTGCTTGTGGAATTGGTAGCCCCGCACAGAGGGGTAAATGTGGGACCGTATCCAGTCCAAGCATGTAACAATGAGTATATTTTACAAGCACTGCAGTTACATCCCAACACAACCCTTACCTGCCTGGAATCTTTCCTCAGCCTGTTGTTACCTATGTTGTTCTGCATTTACCTGATCTATAGTACACCACTGCAATTATGAAATAAGTAATAAACTGTTAGGGTGATAATAGTCTTCCTTTAATTTTGTCTTTGTGTGAACTGTAGTAGATATACAGTATTTATATATAGAGAGAGAATATACTGTAGTGAAGAGTGAAATAATCTTTATTTTCGTTTATTTGGGAGGCTAGCTGTAAGAGTCGGAAAGAGCAGAATGCCACAGAGCTACATGTGAATTGTGATAGACTGTCTACAGAAAATAATACTTTATTCCACTCATCACCGTCATATATTCTATGTACACACCGTAAGGAAAGAACTCTCTTTATTTTTTAATGCTAGTTATTTTTATAATGGCAGCATGTTGTGAGGCAAGTGGCTACGATGCTGGGCACGAGTTCTGTCCGCTGCATTGAGAAGATAAAAATATGCGTCATGGTTTCAGAACAAGAAGGGTTTAATCAGAGACCGCGTGTTTGTGGCAATAGGAGGAGAACATGTATACTCTGCTCCTACTTTGGATGATGATCTGAAAGGGTGACATTCATCCCTGTCCAGAGGGCCAACACAGAGTCTTATTTTGAGGGGTCTAAGGGTCTGTCTACACTGCAATGAGACACCTGAGTCTGGCCTGTGCCAGCAGACTTGGGCTCACGCAACCTGGGCTAAGGGGCTGCTTAATTATAATGTAAATGGTCAGGCTCGAGCTGCAGCCCAAGCTCTGGGACCCTCCCATCTCTCTGGGTCCTAAATCCTGGGCTCCAGCCTACGTCTACACCACAATTAAACTGCCCCTGAGCCCAAACCCAAACCAGAACTGGGTGTCTAATTGCAGTGTAGACATACCCTAAGTGGGACTTAAGTGGTGCACAGGAATTGTGCTGACCACTGCCCGTAGGGGGAATTTCACCCCAATGAGGAAAGCAATAGGTTGAATGTGGTTTTATCATGTGGCTTTTATGGTATGTACAACTGTATCCACATTATTTCCTTTGTTATTGTGCAATATCTTGTTGAGATTTCATGAGATTTTGCCAAATAACTGCACTGTACTCAAAGGAGACACCTGCAGGGATATTTATATGTAAGCTCAGTTATCAGGAGTGTTACGCACTGTGACATTTTAGAAATGTCTTCTCAGTATCTTACATATGGTCGAAAAAAGTCTTCACAGTTAAGTTCAAGATTTTCTGTCTATGTTTTCTGCTTATATCAATGTAACTAAGTCTACCTTGTGGGCTTAATTACTCCAAATCAGTTTTCATATGCGTTTTTTTTTTCTGTTCACCTGGAGTTAGTAAAGACCACCCACGACGATAGAGATGACTCATATGTCTAGTTGGATATCCCTCAAGAAAACGAAGTTGTCACTTACTGGAGAAATGCCAGGATCAGTAGCATTTGTACATGGAAATTAGTCTGTTTTGTTCTAGCATGTGAATGCATGTAAACATGCCAACAATACACATTACAGACTCATAAAACAAATCGGAGAGATCCCAAATGGCCACTACCCTATGGGAAAAAATTGAAAAATATTAACATGGAGAAATTATATTTTATTAAGTTGTTTTTGTTAGTCACAATAAGGAATAAAATTGCTCAGACGAAAGCGCAGAAGAAACATCCATTGTACAGTATGTACACGACTATAATACATGAGAGCTTAGACTCATGTCATTTCTCTCATCAGGTGTCTCCAAAGTTGATTCTCCTCCACATGGAAGAATGATTGTAAATGTCATAAGACCTAAGCCTTCATGTATCTTTAATCTTGCCCTCTCTCTCTCTCTCTATGTATATGTATGTATATGTATATATGTATTTTAACTCTTTGAAGATATGCATATATACATGTGTCCCTGTGTGTAAGATATACAATATTAGGTGTGTTTGTCTAGAAAGCACACTTTTTTCCTTAAATCATATTGAAGCAAAGCAGGTAAGTAGACGGTTGATAAAATTGAAAGAGATTTTTGAGTGATGAAATGTTATTTCTCTCATTTCAAGAAATTAGTGCCTAGCTGTGAAGGGGTGGGGGGATCCCAGACATGAGTTGGATAATTATGAAGGTAGAATTTGATAATTCCAGCAGAAATAAAAGTATGACTGTGTTTTTCACAAGTGATCACATATAGATTTTCTTGTTAATTTCTTTAAAAAAAATTCTTTCTCATGAAAGCAGGTTTTCTTGCAGGACTCTTAAATAAATATTTTGGGATTTGTTGGAGAAAATATTATTTTTCTCCCCCCCAAAATAGTGATTTTGTTCATCTTCATGGGCAGAGTTACTAACAGGATTCTTAGCACTCAGATCCATTTGCTAATAACTTGGCAAGGAGACAGCATTTTATATTCTTAAGAAACAAAGCCTAGCCAGAAAAAATGTAGCATCGCAAGTATCAACTCTTCCAAACTAGTTTAAAAAAATTGTTTTAAAGGGACACTGTCAACCACCATAGCTTTTATGTTTTTTACCTTTGGAGAAAATTTGAGCAGACGTTGAAAGCAGAATTGATTCCTGCCACTTTTGCTTCAGATGATCTCGCTGTTGGAGAATATTGTGTAAAAATATCCAACCCACCATCACATCAAAGCAGCATTTTCACATCTCTCTCTCCCTTTTGGACATGAACCCCAGAGAGAGCCGCTAACAGCACTGGTTCACACTCAGCAGTGCTGAGCGGCCTCGCACTGTTCATGGCAGTCGTAGAATAACTACTCAGCAAACACATTAGCAAAAGTCCAAGACAGTCTTTGTATCTGACCCTGGGCTTACTGAACATCCATGGGGGCAGATTTTTTTTCAGTGATGGCACGCGTGATGGATGTCAGTTTGCAGTCTGCCCAGACTAAGGGGCTGCGTGTTGCTGAGTTGGAGAATTTCTTCGTGCTGCTCCAGGGAGGAAGTAAAACTGCACCAGGTCTATACCCAGTGCAGCATGTGTTCCCCAGCGTGCCAGCACAGATCTGCTACTGGGCATTAATTGGTGGGGGCAGGGGGCTGGAGCTAAGGTTTCTCCCATTCTCCACCCTCTGTCTCCTCTTCCTGCCCACTGGAGCAAGAGAGTGGAGCTGCTCTGCAGAGCCTGCTTCCCTCCGTGTGCAGGAAATGGTGCTATGATGCACCAGTGCAAGGGCTAAGGGCACACCTTCCTGCCCCTCATTCCCTGGTGCTGGCACACAAGGCAGGCCACACTTATACAATTATGCACACAGTTGGCCTGATTCTTTACTCTTTTCCACTGGTTTTATGCTGGTGTGACTCTGTTGAGGTCAGTGGAGTTAGAATGGCATAAAATTGGGATAGTGAAATGGAGACTCAGTCCCATGGCTTTGTAGCTTGTGTAGCTGGAAGCTGAGTACAAGGGAGACCAAATGGGAAACTATTCAAGGGATTCTGCTGTTGGCAGGAAAATTGTTATGAGGTACAGGCAGGGCCGCAAAAAGCGGGTTCGGGCCCCGGTGAAAAAAAATTTTCGCCCCCCCCCCCCCCCCCGCAAGGGCAGACCAGCTAAACAGGCCAACGGGGGCGGGGGAGCCGGGCCCCAGGCCCCCTTCCGGACTGCCGGGCCCCGGTAAGGCGATGAGAGGGGGGGAAGCCAGGCCCCGGGCCCCTTTCTGGACCACCGGGCCCCAGTAATTTGTACCGGCTTCCCCCCCCCTTCGTCGGCTCTGGGTACAGGTACCTGTATATGGCAAAACACCCTCCTTAGTCTAATGGATGATTAACGTTAGGCTCTGCAACATTCTAAAACAAGCTCAATAATAAGGATTAATGAACAAATGCTGCTGTCATTGATGTCAATGGCAGAACTTCAGCGCATGCAAGATCGAGCCCTAAGAAAGATAGAAATCCATTCTGTCCATTCACGTCTGGCAGAAACTTACTCCTTCCAGGAGGCAAAAATATATATTCCTGGCTAACAGGTTCTCTTTAAACTGACACATTTATTCTCAGTCTTCTTTGTTCCATCTTTCTAGTCTGGTGCCTATTTATTAGGTTTCTTTCTCTTGGAAAGTCTGGGATGATATTTGTTAGGTAGACACTTTAAATCTTTGAGTAGTTTCCTATCACCTAAAAATTACTGCACACGGTCCTATTGACAGCACCGCTCATACTGCATGTCCCCAGCCAGAAGTGATTACTAAACACGCATGCATGCGTTTGAAACACATTCGCATCTGAGCCATGTATGATGTGAATGTCACTTCAGAGAACCTGTACAGTGAATTTTAAGGACCCATGTGCATGAAAATGAGTTACTTCACTGATATTTTTTGGTTTTCAAGTTTATATATGTTTCCTGCCTCAGTAAAGTCCTGGCTTGATTTTGATGTTTTAAGACTGGTATCCTGACATGTCTATAACATAGTTCTGAAATTGGTTACAAACATTTTCATAATAAGTGGCATTGTAAATAATGCTAGTAAGTTTAAAGAGCTTTATACCTAACCATGTAAAATGAAAGGTGCTGTAGTAATTTTTACTGGTGATGCTTGAAATATTTCTAGAGAAGAGATTTAGGAAAGACTATGAAAGTGCAGGCTTCTAGCATTTCAAGATGAACAGTAATAGCAAATCCAAATACATTGAAAAACCATTGAAAAACGTAGCAGAAAACCCACAAACACAGTGAAGAAACTCCCAGATTTCTATACCTTAGAATAAGAACTAGTTGACTCCTCCAGTAAATAGCATGATTCAAGAAAAATGTTAGTGAGTTATTGTAAATTGAACAGACATACCTTTCCTGTCATGTTACAACTGATTATTCGTACCGTGCAGTTCTGAATGTATGCTCTATGAGACATTTCTGTATCAAAATGGTAGGTGCATAATTGATGTGATTTGCACTGTACACGCCGTGGCTAACGTTTGAAAGCACTGTTCTCTTTACAATAAAGCTGGTTTTCCCTGGGATGCACATTTGTTTTTAAGATAAATGGTCTCATCTCATTGACTGTGCTTTAATAGAACTAATACATTTCTTTATTATTATTATTTTTTTCTACCAAATGTTAAGGCCTTTGCGTGGTGGTCAGACTTAATGGTTGAACATGCAGAAACCTTCCTGTCATTGTTTGCGGTGGATATGGATGCTGCATTAGAGGTGCAACCCCCAGACACGTGGGACAGCTTTCCAGTGTTTCAGCTGCTAAATGATTTCCTCCGTGCTGACTGTATGTATTGTATTTTGACCGTGTATTTTTGATAGGGCAAATCTGCCAGGTTATTGATGCTATTTCTGGCTTTTCCGTGCTGTACAGAAAACCAGTATGGGGTGTTACTTTAAAACAAATGTATCTGTTCAATTTTGTGATTGCCTTAGGGGAAAAATTGCTGCGTATATCATTTATTTATTTTACTTTAGTATAAAAAGAAAATTCTTTTCCTGCCTTTCATTTGCTCAGGAATTTGTTTTAAGTAAAGATAAATTCCTGTTCAAAATCAGGGAGTGGAACTTCTGTAATGTCCTATTCACTCAGGTTCCGTGGCGGTGAGTGCATTATTGATGGTTAGTAAATTCATTAAGCATTTCTACCTGCACCATATTTTACAAAATATGGAGTCTCTCCCCCATCCCCACACCCCAAAGAGTTTAAGGAAAGGAAAGACATCTGGGTTTTATATTGAGTAAAATAAATGACTTAAGGTTGCTTTATACGCAAGAGAAATGCAAAGAAACACGGTTAGCAGTGGATTGAACTGTTTTCTCTCCTGTCATGTTACATGCTGATAGGACAGGTGAGATTTCCAGAAGCGCCCCCTATTGGCCTAACTCTGCTCCCTTTGAAGCCAATGCTGTTAATTCCTGTTAACTGCAATGGGAGCAGAATTAGGCCAATTCTGAGTACTCTTGGAAATCCCATGCAGTGCCGTCCAGTCCCATCTGACCCATGTTAGTAAATTAGACCCCAATCTTGCAAAAAGAGCCTATTGCAGGATCCGGTCCTTAATTAGCTTCTTAAGATATGCCTAATGAGTGTTGAGGTTCCTCTTAGGAGAAAAACAATTTCCTGAATCAGAGAAGTGATTCTCTAATGAAGCACTGGTTTCCCAGCCTGCACAGGAAGTGATGTTTACCACACTCTGTTTCATTTGTACTCTTTTTATAACAGCAAATAGTACATAATTGTTTTGTTATCTCTAAGTTTGATACTAATGGAGAAGAGCTACTGTTTGATCGTTCCAGTTAAGAGCTCAATCCTGCTGTGTTTATCACTGATCTTGGTGGTTCAGGACTCCCAGTGCAAACTCCAGTTATGAAATTTCTTCATATTAGCCAGCATATTCGATGTGTAATAAAATGCCACTACTTGTGGGTTGTTACAGAGGGTTCAGTAACAATCGTTTCTTACTATACTTTTATTTATCTATTCTAGATAATTTGTGCAATGGAAAATTCCACAAACACCTTCAAGACCTGTTTGCTCCACTTGTTGTTAGATATGTCGATCTGATGGAGTCCTCAATTGCACAATCAATTCACAGGGGCTTTGAGCGGGAATCATGGGAGCCAGTAAAGTAAGGAAATCTCCTTTGATACAATCGGAGTTTGGGTGCCAATGGATGGAGATTCGTACAGAGATGAAGTAGTAAACACTAGATTGGACATCCAGCAAATGCCTTATATTTTCTAGAGCAATCCTAAAAATATAAGGCCTAATTTGTTAAGGGTTTTAAAGGTTTATGAAAAAAACAAGATGTGATTTTTTTTTTTAGTGAAATGCTGACTTAAGTTGAACACTTTAGCTGTGCAAATGGAAATATGAGAAACGTGAAATCCTCTCGTTTTGCTTGGCTTTTTAGAGCTTACTACCCAATCTAAAAAGCCTTTTCCGATGCTGCTCTTAAATAAAATAGCTTCTTTTCAGAACAAAAACCTTGCTTTACTGTGTTCGGTCCAGCCCTATACATTGGGTGGGTCACTATTGCAATTTTTATTCCAAAAACTCATTTTTTTCCACCCACCCTGTGAAGGGATAATGCAGAGATGTGCTTCGTCAGTTCAGCACCACTGCTGATCGCTGGATTGATTTTTTTAAATGCAATCTGTGAAGGGCACCAGCGCAAGATACTGCTTTAAAGCTATGCGCTTTCAGTAATAAACATCTTTAAACCAGGTTCGGGGGAGATCCTGGAGGTACCTGCCCTAAAGGGAAACTTGGTGTGCTATAAAACTACTGTGGAGCAGAAATTAGAGGGAAGATTTGAGCAAAACTATTTACTGATCTCATAGAAGCGATAGCTTAAAACTAAGAAATAAATGTAGTGAGAGACCAAACTCTTAGCCTAAGATCTGTGCAATTTTGAAAACATAAAGTCCTTTAAAACAATGGCAATTTTACAGTATAATTATTACTTCTTAAGTTTCTAAGCCTTGCAGAATACTGTCATGCTTGTTCCAAGAAGGCATGGTTAGATACTATGAAAGACGTGTATCCTTTAAAAAAAATGAAAAGAGTAAGCTGAAAGATACCCAGTATAAGATATTGTTCTTCTCTGAAAAGTTACTATGTAAAAGGGGTGTGTGTCTTTCAGTGTTTTCCATACCAAAGAGAGATTCCATACCAGTTAAAAGAGATTTTGTGCAGACAGCCGGCCCTTCAAATTCAACCTGGAATATGATTATCTAGGATGGTTCTTGCTTTCTAGGACATCACCACCAGCAGTAAAGGTTTTGTGTGCCAAATTAGGCCCTCGTTTACACCCGTGCAATCCCTCTTTTCAGTCATTTATCCCTGTTACAGAGGGACAAATGACTGCAACTCAGTACTCCATCATGTCGATACATGAGAAGGAATAGAAGAATCCAGCTCACTTTCCCTTTGCTGTCTTGGATTTGCAATGTTAAGAGGATTAAAAACACTAAAAAATCATTTTTGACTCTAAAATAAGCAGATGTAACTCTGAAAATACACAGGAAATTGATCTTTGAGTGGCAAAATGCCATTTTTACATAATCATTTCTTCAGCTAGAACTGCATTTTAAAGTTAGCATTAGCTTTAATTTTGCAGCCTGGCTTTAGTAATAGATAGGTTATAAAATTGGTGCAATCACTTCATGTAACCATACTACTTAACCATGCATTTGACAAATAATTAGCTCCTTTTATTTTATTTGTTTTAAATCAGAAACTTTAATAAATGAATATTTTTGGTTTTAACTAACCTTAGACTCAAATATAGATTTATATAAATGTATGTTTTTGTAACAACATTTGGGTTTTGAAATGTTTTCTCAATGTTTTGGATATGTGGAACATAATCGCTTTCAAAATTAAAGTAGGGAGTTTCTGATATGTTAATGCTATAATTTTAATGTATCCTTCAAGTTATGAAAACTTCTTTTCTTAGTCTAATGTTTCACTTTGAGACTAATCTTTCTCATAGAGTGGACTGGGATGCTTAAAAGTGCTTTGACACGGAGTATGTATTCTGTTCATGGAAAGCTTATGTTCCTTTAGTGAAAACATGCATTTTAATATTTTTTTTTACTAGCAGATATTTCATTCTTAGTTTACCGGAGAGAGAGAGTTGTTAAAGATAACTCACTGGGATTTGACATAAAGCCAGTGAACATATCTGTGCAAAACATAGAGAACAATATGCACTGCGTGAAGGAAAATAGGGAATCATATTCCGATCTTACTGATGATCGTTTGGGGCATGGTTCAGAACTAGATGTTAAGGAATCTTCTTTCGCTGTCTCATGGGCAGGCAGTGTGCTATTCTTTACCAGACTGGATGTTTTCCTAGAAGATCTGCTCTAGGAATTATTTTGGGGAAGTTCTCTGGCCTGTGTTATACAGGAGGTCAGACTAGATAATCACAATGGTCCCTTCTGGCCTTGGACTCTATGACTCCACAATAAACTGCAAGCAGACTCAACATAACAGATGTATTTTACTTACTCTCCCCAACTCCACCACATACCTCCTCTTTCAGCTACCCAGTCACACTCTCAGACAGTTGATTTCTTTGGGCTATTTGTCCTATTTGGCAGCTCTACGGAGGTGACAATTGGTAACCACCACTTCATATTTCCCAGATGAGTGCACGATATTGTTTACACACTGATATTTGCCTGTTTTTACATTCACAAGAAAGACTGAAAGAAATAGCATCCTAATACTGCAACAGTGCAAAAGGCACTGACTTGACCTTCTCCTGTTACACTATTGCATAGTAACGTAGCAGCAACAATGGAAATGATACTGCTAAAAACATAAAACATCTTTGCCCTTGGAAAATTCTGCCCAGCTTTACTCAGCTTGGAAGAAAGGCTTTCAACTTGGCCTGAAGAGGTGAAGCAGAATACATGTCTACTGCTATCCTGCTTTAGATCTTTACATCAAATTGTGAGAGTGAAATCCCATTACCTCGTGACAGCCAGGAAATTATTCCACAGCATAGTCTTTTTAAAAGGCTTCTCTATGCTCATGCTTGCAATCAAGGCTGAAGTATATGTTCCTATATAACCTGACCAGATGGCAGTAGACAAGCATGTCATCATTATATTTTCATTGCTGGATACTGTTCACCTAATGCTACGACTAGCTGGGTATAGAATCATATAAACAGTAAGATAGATGCCATTAAATATTGAAAACACTGAAGAAAAAAGGTCCACATAATTTTCTCATGCGGGCTGTGTAATCTGACTCTTTTGCACAAGCTCTGAGTAGCTATAGAATTTATGAGCATGGGTTACCTGCCCTGTAACAGTTTGCACAGCTGGTATGTCTGTGCAAAACTATGAAGAGAAAATGAAACCAGGTGAAACAGCAAACCTTATCACAGAGAGTGTCAGTTAGATCTGTTTCCAGATTGGTTTAGTATATAAAGTCAGGTGAGAGGCAGCTTTGTGCCCTTAGCTTTTTTTCCACTAGGTTCTCAGTGAGCTCTGAAATACATAGCAACCACCAGACACCTAAATGTATACTGTTTTCAGAGCACTTAGCAGCTGAGGCCCTCTTGAGCAGACCGTCAGGTAATGACCACTGCTGGCCTTTTGAGTTGGTTTGGTAGAAAATTGTACAAATCTCTTCTGGGACACCCGAACGACCAGAAAAGTATCTTCTGTAACATTGTAGAAATCACTGGATTTTAGTACAAGACGGTCAGTCTCAGCGCTTCTTTTCAGTTTGCAAGTTGAATTTGCATACTGAAAACCCAACCAAATGGCCACGCTTTATTAAGGATTCATTGGTAAGCAGGTTATAAAAGGAAAATAAAATGTTTTAATAAATGGTCCATCAATTATTATGGATTGTTCTAGAGTCCAACAGGTTTCTTATAACTTAATCTCTCTGTGCTTCTGTCCCCCAACTGTAAAATGGGGCTAATAACCTTAAAGGGTGGGCTAGTGGGTGGAGCACTGGAATCTGTGACTCAGGAGATATGGTTTCTGTTCCTAGTTCTGCCACTGGCCCAGTGGGTGAACTTGGACAAGCACTTCCCTGCTTTGTGCCTCAGTTTCCCTATCTGTAAATTGGGAATAATGGTACTGACCCACTTTGTTAATGCTCTGTGATCTACTGGGGGAAGATGCACTATACAAGAGATAGGTATTGTTATGATACCCATGACTTATAACTATCTACAACACTTTATACTCCTGTACCTATAACCATCCAAAACGCATACTGCTAATGATGTTAACATTTGTTAATCATTTGTTAACCCTTTATAAACGTATCCTTAATATATTAATATAACATGTGACCAATTAAACAGCATGAGTATATCAGCAAGTCAGACAGAACAAGTGAGGTTGTCCTGCTAGAGCGGGGGTCGGCAACCTTTCAGAAGTGGTGTGCCACGTCTTCATTTATTCACTCTAATTTAAGGTTTCGTGTGCCAGTCAGACATTTTAATGTTTTTAGAAGGTCTCTTTCTATAAGTCTATAATATAGAACTAAACTATTGATGTATGGAAAGTAAATAAGGTTTTTATTTACTTCATTTAAAATTAAATTAAAATGCAGAGACTCCCCGGACTGATGGCCAGGACTCAGGCAGTGTGGGTGCCACTGAAAATCAGCTCACGTGCTGCCTTTGGCACACGTGCCATAGGTTGCCTACCCCTGTGCTAGAGAGATGTCCTGGGAAAAAGTGGCCTGCCAAGAAAAAGTTCTTGTAGGCGTATATTATTTACGGTTACCAAACCAGACATCAAGCCACAGACAGAGCACAGATTTTGCTACTAACGTCACTGATATGCCCCTAGTACTGAAGCCTTTGTAGAAAGACTACCACTTGGATTGGTTCAGCATTTACAGTAATCAAATAGAATTTCTAGAGGAGTCAGAGGAATAGCTGATCAGTAAGTGATTTCAGGGTACCTGTGGGAACTGAACGTTTAAGTACCAACAAGTCTCTAATTTATGTACATGTTCTGTACCTAGGCGGGCTAACTCAATAAAAACTCCACGGTTTTCTGGCCACTCTGTTATATCAATTGCATAGTATGCATTTATTAAGTAGTTTCTTATGCATTTTTACTGGTTTTCTGTGGACAATACTACAACAGAGAAAGTGAACTTTTTAATTTATTTTCATAGGGTACATTACCATGATGCCATTAGTCACTGATAGCGTGGCTGTGATGAGGTTTTTATAGCTAGACAATGGAGGTCTGAATTGTAGAAATGTAGAAAATAGAAAAAATTGGGAGTAAATAGAAGAACAGTGCAAAATGAGCTGTGCAATCTGCCAGAACTTCCCTTATCACATACATTAGGCCCCAGTTCTGAAACTGAATCCTCGTAGACCAACCAACCCTCTGCCACTAATGAGCTGAGTGTCACCTCCATGAGACTGCTGGATTGGGGCCAAATTTAACATCTTGTATTAAAATAGATACAGGCTGATTTTTCGAAGCAGCTTCCCATTTTGTACCCGTAATTTTATGGCCTGAATAAATGCAGACACAAACATTTATGGATGATATTGATGTCATTTACGGATCTAGCTACCTGATTGCAGGTGCAATCAGTTCATTAGATGTGTAAATTAGATCAATTGCACCTGCAACATTGTGAATGCAAAGGAGAAGGCTTTTTTTCAAAATCAGGCCCTGTGTGTTAACATTACACTACATACACTACATTATTTTGCTGTTAAAAGTTGTAACTTATCCTTGCAAGGGCCACAACGCATCAGCAAAATAATGTGTTGTGTAAAAGAAATATGTTTAAATGCGAATACAGTATAGTATTTTCTGTGGAAAATCATTTTAATAATACAATGTTTTAATGAATATGACACTAAGTATCTTCTTGACTTTTTAGTATTAAAAACAGGTTTTTTTTGATTTATGTGTTCACCATTTGGCTAATCTTTTTCAGTTGCTCTTCCTTATACATTTATATGTTATCCATCCCTTGCTATTTTTGATTTATTCAATATCAATATTAACTACACGGACATACCATTCCTAAAGATCTAACAATTTCTCAGTCATTATGAAATAGGTGTATCATTTGAAAATCATATTCACTTTAAGAGGCATATACACATCTGAATGGAAACTGGATGGTTTTGTTGCATGAGAAGTCTCCTATGTATGTTTCTTCATTCATAAGGAGAACAAGCAGATAGTGTGAAGTCTAATTTACCAGAAACATAAATAAATCAGAAAGCATCTTTTTCACCCCAAAATGACATTAGACTGTATTTTTCCTTGGAGGTGGAACTTTGTTCAAAAGTTAAGAATGAAAATCCAAGACATTCTGCCTCTTGGCTGTGTAACTAATGCCTTGAAATGCAGTTACTGGCTGATTCTTGTAATGATACCGTTTAAACGTGTTATTGCATTAGCAATTTTATATCCAGTATTGCTGATGCGATTATGTGTATCTTTGTTTTCTGATATAATAAGATTGACCATAAGAAATGCAGCTCAAAAATGTATTTACACCTATAGAAAATTGCTAATAGAATTTAATTGCTCCATTGGAAGAGGAGAACATGAAATTATACAGTTTTGCAGGATGGCCGTTAAATCTGCCTCGACAATCACTGTATAGGGAGTGGAAGAGACCTTCCAAAGCAGAGTTCCGAAATGACCATCCAATGTGTTCATATTGCTGAGCCAGACGATTAAGGCTGGATTCATTTTTAAAACATCTCATAAACTTTAGAGGCTAAGTGCCTGAAACTGCATGAATTCCAGTCCCTGGCAAAGCTTCCTCTGACTGCATTGCTACAGAATTAAGCATTAAATCTGGTGTCCTGACTCAGGTTTTACTGTCTCCTTACTCAAACTCCCAGTGGGAATAAAGACACAATAAAAACTGAGCTGGGACTTCTGGATTTGCCTTTGAAATGAGGCTGTAAAGAATGTTCTTGGTTTATGCCATAATATGCTATATAAAGGCAAAAAGAGAGAGTTTTCTGAAAATGACTTATGTCTTGTTGATCAGATAGAGCAAGGAATAAACTTCCCAAATTCTGCATCTTCCAGATACCAAAACCCCATGTTCATGTAAAATATTGTTATGATGAGATGCTTTTAAAATATGGTTATAGCTATTTTACCAATGTAGGGACATTAAAATGTTTCTGGATGTTTTGGAAACCCTGGGCATGCAGCGTCATTTTACTGTACGTTGTTTCTGGAAAGCAGATTACATTAAACCACCTTGTATTTGATAGACAAAATCATTTTTTAAAAGTTCTCTTTCAGGTAATAATTGTGCATCTTGAGAATGCTATTAAATTCATAATGCCCAGCTATACATCCTTCAGAAATTAACCATTGAGTACATCCCATGGCCCCATTTCCAAGTGGGAAACATTCACACACAAATCTCATGCTAAGAAATCAGGTTCTGTTCATAATTCTCTGCATACCACACTGAAAACGTACACCTAGATGTCAGCGCACATTATAAAGTGTTCCTCCTCCCTGATCGTTAGGCCATGATCTAGCAAACAGAGACACGCAGGGAGATCCTTGCACCTGCGGTGCCCCACATGGGTCGGCATGCATGGATACAGTTGCAAGATTGGAATCTTTCTCTTCTGGTTGGTGGAACAGCATTCATGTGCTCCAGATGAAAACAAATCTGTAATGTTTGGAGAGAGCAGGGCAAATGGGGAGTTTTCGTTAAGGATAAAAAGCCTGGCTCCATTGAGTTCAATGGCAAAACTCCCATTGATTTCAGTGGAGCCAGGATTTCACCCTCAGTGTTTACTACTTTGAACCCTGATTCCAAGACAAAACCTTTAAAATTCCTGACAGGTCTTTCAGTGTAGCTGTTTCACATATCCATCCAATCTAAATGTTGATATAAGAATTCAGATTTGCTTGTTCGTGGTATATTTTTTAAATTAAAAGCTACTTTCTGTGCTCTGAAATTGTATCAGGACGTGTAAATTAATTTATTTTGTGTGGGTGTTTGAGTAGTTTGTTAATTTGCGGCTTCGTGATTTCTCTTCTTTTGTTAATTTTTTGAGGTAACTTGCTTTTTATCGCAGACTAAAAAAATAACCACACTTAAGCCTCCCATATTCATGCTTCTTTCTGAAATGTTTTGCTTTAGTTTTTTGACTGTTGTCTTGCTGTGAACTTTGCAGATTTGTTTATGAGTGTCACGTGCTTCTGCTACATCTGCATTGTCACTGTTATGGTATTTTTCTTTCTGTCTGTTTCTTCCACAGGAGTTTAACAAGTAATCTGCCCAATGTGAATCTACCAAATGTGAATCTCCCTAAAGTACCAAATCTACCAGTTAACATCCCACTAGGCATCCCACAAATGCCTAGCTTTTCTGCACCGTCATGGATGGCTGCTATATATGATTCTGAGTGTGTATTGAGTTCACATTAGATCTCATTTAAATTTAAAGTAATCTTGGCATGGATATGTGTTGTTTGTTTCTGTGCATTATATATAACTTTAAAAGAGTGACAGAGATAGATAATTAGATATTTTACTAAATGAGGCAACCCTTATGTATTTCTGGCATGTACATTAGAAGTTTTCATAAATATTGAGACTTTGTCTTACGCCCGCTGGAAGCTTGAGCAAGTGTCTCACTTCACAAAATAATTGTTGACAGTGGGCTGTAGTCCTGTTGGAGTATAAACTACAGTACTTAAAATGTGAGCTGACATGTCTCAAAAGATAGGACGAACCAACTGCAGTGCAAGTTGATTAATTTCCATGGACCAGATGTAGATCTAAAAGTGAGTTTTATTTTTTGCAAGTTCCTTATTGCCTGGAATTCTTGTTCAATATTTCAAACAAAGGGGGGAGATATCTATAAGGATTCTTATGCATGACATGTGGAGCCCAAATGGTAATTGAATTCTGGAACCTCCAACCTCAATACTTAAAAATCATTCCGAATATCTTGAATCAAACGTACAAAATCAAACAGGGCCCAAGTCACTAGTATGTAATAATCAGTGCTTTGTATCAGGGGGTAGCCATGTTAGTCTGTATCTACAAAAACAACAAGGAGTCTGGTGGCACCTTAAAGACTAACAGATTTATTTGGGCATAAGCTATGATGCTATGCATCCGAAGAAGTGAGGTTTTTACTCACGAAAGCTTATGCCCAAATAAATCTGTTAACCAGTGCTTTGCGTTCCTGTGCCTAACACAAGATTGTTAACCTTGTGACTGTCCTATGATGTAGGACACATACTGAATGAAGAGGCGTGATAGATGCATGTTTTTTCAGTGTAGGTCATGTGACTTCTGTAATTATGGTGGGTCCCCCTTAACAGTCACAGCCATTGAGTGGTGCCAGAGATTGATACCCAAAGGGATAAACAAAGCTGTCACTGCGTGTTGGGCCGTCATTCTCATAACATTTGCTAGCATAAAAATTGAGACTTTCTAAGTTCTCACTTCAAATTGCTGAACTTTACTTAGTGTTACATGGCAGAAGGATTATCTCAGCCAGTCAAAGCACAGGGATATTGGACAGTTTCTGAGCTGCCCATGTCCTGTTGTTTTTTGACAGCCATGCAGTGTGCACACCCTGGTGCTTTGACTCAGAAATCCACACCCACCTGCTACGCTAATAGGTACCTCACTTCTCACGAACTCCCACCTCCCAACCGCTCTCCTGCTCCTCATAAACCACCTTTCTCCTGAGGAAAGTTCAAAGTCGCCAGCACCACCCCAGATGGCCACTTTGTTTTAATAAATGCTACTTGTATTCTCTCCCTACTCCCTCACTCCTTCTGTGACCATCCATTCCCCATCCTTTCTTCCCTCTTAAAAGCTGAAAGGGGAGAAATGCCAGGCCATGCCATGCCAGGCCAGCAAAACACCAAGGTCCCAATTCATGAAAGGAGCCCACTGCAGGAAGGTTAACTTTAAGCACATGCTTACATGCTTCTCTGAATCATGGCCTCAATCACACGTGTTCGTTTAAGCACATGAGTACCATGGAGGTCAGTAAGGCTACACATGTGCTTTCAGCAAAGCTTTTTGTGTTGCTAAGGGTTAGGATCCCCAGAATAACTTGCCAAGCAGCAGCACCTCAGGATACATCTGCACAGCAGCTGGGAAATGTAATTCCCAGCTCGGGTAGACGTACACATGCTAGCTCTGCTCGAGCTAGTACCTACATATAGCCGTGTTTCTGCAGTGCAGGCCGGTGACTCAGTCTAGCCACCCAAGTACCATCCCCCCCATCCCTCTAGGTATGTGCTTTCCCGAAGAGGGAAAGAGAGGCAGTGTTAAAATTGCTGCTAGGTTCGCTTCCCGGAGCTGCATGCTCTACACAGCCTGGTAAACCAATACTCAGAGCAATCTAAATTAAACCTGAAAACAAACAAAGTCTGACAAATCTACAGTGGAGTCACATCACAGGCGCATTTAACTTACGCGATTTTAACTATACGTGCTCGGCAAAACAAAACAAAAAAGAGAAAAATAACAATTTAAATACTGTACCTGTAGTGTGGGTGATTCTGCCCGCCATTCCACTCAATGAGCGTTTGACTATACGCGATGTTCACCTTACGTGCTGACTTCAGAACCTAACCCCCGCGTAAGATGCGACTCCCCTGTATATCATGCTTTGATCTTTTTCTTATACCAGAGCTGCGGATAGGTTGACATACTTATTTGTTTGTTTAACAATTTGTATTTAAGAATAAATTGTCACTTTACCCAAAGACGAAAAGTCTCACAGTAACAATAAACATCGACCTTTTATTTGGCAGGAAGGGTGGCAGAGGCGGGCAATGGTCCAGGTACAGGAAACTACACGTAATTTACATCTACACCTGGATTCTACTGAATATGCTCTATACTATTACTAATGAACTGGAAGCAAAGCCAATGACCTTTTATTTTTAAAAAATTGAAATCTTAGAGTAATTTACGTTTCAAAGAAATACAACTCATATTCATGCTAAGTTGGCTGTATTAAAGGCTAGATTAGGCAGTATCTGTAAATAATACTTGAAAGTTTGTATTACTTTTTTCTCTGTGCATGCTCTGTGATCTTGTTTTTGAAAAGATAAGAATCAAGACATGACAGTAAAGTTGACCGTCATCTTTAATAAAACTAAAGCTTAAGTGGGAAAGGCATTTTGCAAATTTCTATGTGATCAAAGCAATTTTGGTGCTATTGCACTAACAATGAACAGTTCATTTTGGACATAACATAGAATATTACTTTCCTCCCAGGGAAACCTAATAATGAGCTGCTCAAAAGAAGAAAAAAATACGGAGAGTAATTTTTTTGAAAATTCTGAAACCAGATGGGTGTCATAATGTTGTTGTAATAAATACCAATTATTGCATTCATGTGTATTTAATTATTTAAAACATAAATTCATGCAGTTCCAAAACCGGGATTAGATTAGAAAAAGTTTAATGATTCCTAAGCATAGGTCTCAAACAGAAGAAACTACAAATGTAGATAGGTTGACTCTCGGGTCCATGCTGTTGAAGTTCCACAACATAGTTTTTTGACTAAAGATACCGTTTAAGGAAATGCCTGATTCTCTATCTTTTCAGTGTCCCAGTTCCCTTGTACCCATTCACAGTTCATTATTGAAGACTTGTTTCAGTGTTACCTCTCCCTTAGTGTCAGATACATCTGTTCCTACTTCTGAGCTGATTCGTTCTTTAAATTGTTACCTTTGTTAGCACAAGCCCTCACAGGACCCCTCTAGCATGTTGGGAGTATGGTTTTCACCTGGCAGTAGCCATGTATGCATCGGCTATATTTTCCTCTGTAGCATTAACTCAATGCAGCTGGCATCTGTCACAATAGAAACACCCTTCCTCATCTGTTTCTATAGACGATGTCAGCACAAGTGGTAATGCATGGTGTGTTAAACATCTTATCAATTACTGTGTTAGCATTAGTGGTATGCGAGGAGGGGGTTAAAACTCTTGAAGATCTCTTGGTAATTGTCATGAAAAAGAGAGAGAGAGAAAAAAGGGTTATAGATAAATTTTTCTGCACCAACAAAACACAATCAAGGCCTGTATTTTATTCTGTAAGTGGAGGTTTTAGACACAATTATAGTTGAAAAGAACCAAAGTAGCTATACACAACGAGCCCGAAGCGTCCCATCTGTGCAGAGGAGTGGGTAAGACTATGCACTTTGGAAAGAATTCAGACTTTTGCAACAGACCAAAGACATTGCAAAAAAATAGAAATTAAAAAAAAAAAAAAAGAAATCTGTTGTCCTGTAGATGCCTTCGCAAGAGGCTGATCTGTGAGATGTGGAGTAGTCAACCTAACCAAAACTCTTTCACATGAGATGTCTAGTGTTCTTAGTTCAATTGACTTACCCTGATTTTTTTCCAGCTGTTCAAGAGATAAGGTGTGTCCTCGCTCACCACTTGTTAGCACTGTCCTTTACCTGGTAAATGTTGGGGAAAAAATTAAAAATATATCATTTGAAGGAAAAAAATGCATGAAACCCTACATTTGAATAACTGCATACATTCATGTACTGTAGTTATTGTCAGTCAAGGGTTTTCTACTACAAATTTGAGCCTTAATTTTGAATAATCACATATGTCAATGTGGTTATTAGCTAAGGCTGATTTTTACCATACACACTTTTTCCAGTTAATGTGCGTAATTCATAATTTCTGTCTTATCATCTGGTCTGGAAAGATTTGTGAGTTATAACAGCAAGGTAGACTAGGCAAATGTATGGTAAAACTCAAAAGCCTGATGATGGAGATTACCCAGCATTGTTCTGTGTATTAAGCCACTGTATGCCCTCAACTTGTACAAAACTGGTCTCCTCATCAGGTTTCCCATAGCAGGGTCCCGGGGATGACTTCTGTTTTCATTTTACCCTGCCAGCAATGGATCAGGAACCTCTGAAGATCTGTTTTGGAAACTTGATGCCCTGCAGACCTTCATTCGGGATTTACATTGGCCCGAGGAAGAATTTGGAAAGCACCTAGAACAGCGTCTAAAACTTATGGCAAGTGACATGATCGAGTCTTGTGTTAAGAGGTACGTCTGAGCAATGGAACTGGAAGGGTCTCTAGTAGCAGATCACAAGAAATTGTTGGGGGTGGGGGGGTTGCCCTATCTTATTGGAAAAGAGGGGGCCATACTTTACCTTTCAGCTTGACTTCAGCCATTATCTTTTTAAGCCCTAGTTTATTTCCAGCCAAGACAGGCTTGGTGGTAGCACACTTTTTATCTCTGCAAATTATTGACCTCTAAAAGGCAACATCTTTTAAATGTAGGCTCTAGACAATGCCTATTTCCAATAAGGCAACAAACTCCCCCCCTTACTTCAGCCTTTCTCTGCTGTTGTTTATTGTGCGCCTCCTCTGGGGTCAGGTTTGGGTAACACATTAGGGCGCAGGATTGTTGAATGCTGTAGGAGTAGCCCTGTGTGCTATCTCAGCACCCACATGGGTGACCGACAAAGGAGACTGTGCCATTCAGAGAACTAGTCAGGCTTTCCAGCTGCCTTTGATTGAAAAAAGTCATCACCGCCAATGCCACCTCATATGATATGCTCCTGCCCAGCCTCTGAAGCACAGCGTACCCCTTAAAGGAACCCTTACGAATATGTTAACAGCAGTCATTTTGGTAAGGAAACATCCAGGCTATATTGTCCCATTACCCACCACTGTTTCTGTTTGGTTGGTTGGTTTCCGAAGGAGGTGATGGGGGTGGGGGGAGGGAAGAAATGAACTTCACATCCTCTGGCCTGAGAAAAGCAAATGGCAAAAGAACAGGTAGAGGCAGATGAAAGCTTCAGCAGGTATGTGCAGGTGGCTCTGTGCCACCGTTGTCTGGCTGCACTGCAAGTGCAAGCAGGTGTTTTAATGTTCTCTGATTCCTGGCCGTTTGGATCCACAACCTCCCCATCCGCGAAGTGCAGACATTTGGGCTCAGAAATTGGAACTCAGAACAAATGGCGGTTATAGGGTGGCTTTGCTGCTGTGAAATAAAACACAGCGTACAGATATTTGGATTAAAGGCCAAAGCCCACAGCTTTTATTGAAATACAGTAACTCCCACTGCGGGTTATCTGGCAGCCAGTTAGCCCTGCAGTGCCAGGTAATGTTAAAACTTGAGGAGAGCCATCCTGTCATGGACACCAAAGAGATGCATTTTCCCATGCTACAGCCCCCAAACTATCCCAGCCTCTGGGAGGAACATCATTCCTCTGTGCACAACAAGCCCCTCCCCCACAGCATATGGAAGTAAGGCCCTCTTCCATGTTCTTGGCTGTTCCTCCCACCATTTTCAGCACATCTCTTCTGAACCCTGTGCAGCCATTTTACAAGAGGTGGCTCTGGCAACTTCTACCTTCTCAAGCTGAGCTCGGCCAGGGCCCTTTCAAGTTGCCTGCATTAACAGTAAACACCCCAGTCTTTGTAGCATTGTGCAAGGGAATTTATCCTGATCTGCGCCATTGCAGGCTAAGGTGCCAACTTCCCTTTCTGCAACCAAGTGGGACCTGCCTTTGAGCATCAGTGCTTCATTCTTCTGTACCAACCAGATCTCGCTGCAGGAGGTTCTGGGCGAAGGCGGTAGAGAAAACGTCTCGGTGCACTGGCAGGCAAAAACTCTTTCCCAGTCCCCGATACTGTGATCAGATTCATCCTGAGCCTGTGAGCGAGGACCAGTCGGAAAAATCTCAAGCTCATGAAGTCAGTCATCCCCCAGAACTCAATGTCTAGCTTCCCTTCTATTAACACCATTAAAAGGTCCCTTTTCCTGACCCCAAGGGAGGGCGAGTAGGAAGCACTGCATGCAGCCAGCAAGGGAGTGAGAATGGCCCCTGCTCTCAGCAACAGCTTCTCTTAGCACTTGCCAGCCTGGGGAGAGGCAATTTGCATCCATATGTACAAGGGCCACCCAGCACCAGCCTCTTGCTGCCAATTCCCTGCACCACTGCCACGTCGCAGGAAGGCCAGCAAGGTCAACCTTCCCCACCATTGCAAAACAAACAAGGGAAAGGAGAAAAGAGAGGGAGACGTGAGTTGCCCACAGCCGGTATCAGTTTCCCAGCACTGTCCCCCAGGTCACAGCAAGGTCTGTTCCCACAGAGGTACAGATCTTCATTCACATGTAAACCTTTGGGGGTTGATAAAGTCTCCTTCCTGATCATCCAAAAGGCATGTTTAACTGTCAACTTAGTGCAGTCTCTTATTCTGTATTGTCCTGCAGATGCAAACTGCACAATAGGTCATAAAGATTCGTTAATTACGTTGTGCCTTCTTTAAAGGTCTTGTGATACCTGTGGCATTAGAAAAGCTCCTCTTTCTTGCTCTGCCGGTATATTGTCTGATATAAATGCTGAGTGTCTTGAGTTGTTTCCTTTGTTTGACTCTGTTCTCTAAGAGCAAACTGAAAATAGATGCATCAGTCTGAACCTCTAGTTAGCATTATGTAAATTGTAAATATTAGACTAAGGAAATAACGAAGAGGAGTTTAGCGGTTCTACACCACAGAAAAATTGTAGGATTATTCCTGAAGAAGGATAGCTGCTGGCTTGCGGCTCAGTCCTTTTAGCAGTAAAGAGGATTCTTCTTGGGTTGGATTTCTCTTGCTTCTCCATGCTTTTGCTTTGACTTGGCTCACCTACCAGCATGTGTCCATGCAATACAGTGCTCCGCTCTTTATTGGCCATTCAGTGTGCCTCCCGGCTCCATGACGGTGACATTTCTTTTCTCTTTCTTTTAAAATAACTAGCCCTTCCAGTGCTATACCTTGGGGAGTAGCTTGGAGTATTCTGTACCTCAGAGTACTTCTGTTATACACTTTAGTTTCCTTTTTAAATACATTTACTGTAATTAGAGAACTGTTCATGATGATGCTTTAGAAGTGGGCCTGATCGTGCTCATCTTTCCAGGCAGACACAAAACCATGGTCCTGCTCATTTAAAGATTCCATCACCTAGCGTCAACATCAGGGTGCTAACCCCTGTGCTCTGGCTAACGTCTGGTAATGGGAATTACATCAGGCTCAATCCACTGCTGGCGTTAGCCAATGATGCTGTGCTCCCTGCTTACACCAATTGTAAATTGGGTTCATTCTGTCAACCTGTATTTCCCTAGCAGTTCCAGCTTGACGTGGTATTTTTCTTCACTTCTTCCTCTAACCTACAGCTCACTCTTGCCATGCACTGTTGAACAGCTTCCACGTTTCACAAGTGGCTGCACCTCAGTGTGGGGGAACTGCGCTCCCCTATCAAAACCCGGACTCTGCTATCAAAGCCAAGCTGTACGGCCCATGTGCTCATACAGATCGGATTACAATCAGGAGCTTCATTTATAGATATGAGTCTACACTTCCATAGCTCCTTCTGATCCTTAAAGGGCAGAGGTATTAGGTGTAATTGATATTATTTGTTTCTAATTCCAGGCTCCTCTATTAATTTGTTGATACAGGCCCACTGATGATGTGATTCTGTGTTGTATTTCTAATAATGAATATAATACTCCCTTAACTACAAAGTCCCTCTAACATTTTGCATTCAGAGAATTCAGGAATCAGGGGACATTACTCATTATGCTAAAAGTATTCACAATATGAAATACTGGAGCCACTTATGGCCCTGTAAGTATTCGAAAATTATTGTCAACCAATCCTGCAGTCATTAGTCAGACAAAACTCTTATTGAAATAAAAAATGTAACTCCCACTCAAATTTTAACTGAATAAAATTTAGCAAGGACAACAGAATTTGTGTGTGTGTAATTACACACATGCACTATTTTACAACTGACTTTTTGTAGAGGTATCCTGGTACGTATGTGTTTGTTTTTCAAAGAAACAACATCTAGGAACATTTGTAAAATCAAAGAAAGATTCAAGCAAGCAATAACACTGTGAAAAGATAGAATTGCAATAATCCAGCAGTGGCCTTCCAGTTAAGCAATTAACAGGTTTGTATCATCTGTGTTTAGTATTAGCAGCAAAGAGTCCCTTGGCATCTTATAGACTAACAGACGTATAGGAGCATGAGCTTTCGTGGGTGAATACCCACTTCTTCGGATGCATGTAGTGGAAATTACACTATACGTCTGTTAATCTATAAGGTACCACAGGACTCTTTGCTGCTTTTACAGATCCAGACTAACACGACTACCCCTTTGATACTTGTGTTTAGTATTGTGTACCAATGGACAGAATTTCCTTTAATTCATCACGTTTACGTTTACTGTTTGATTGCATTTCAACTGTAAGTATAAATTAGCCTAAACAGTCCAAATTATAGGTGTACACTTTTAACACTTCTATTTGTAATCTCATCACACTGCTTACCAAGTATGAGAAAGAGGTGGTTTCTCTGAGACCGTTACACACTTTATCCGTAGCACTGAGTGTTTCTTTTTAAATTGGAAAATCATTTTTAGTAAAACACATTTGAAATAATTGTATTCTACCATTTATGGTAGCATTAAATTTTCTCTTTCACTAAGCATCGTGTTCCATATATTATTAGCTACAATATCTTAAACACCAACTGAAATGGTCTTTTCCTACTTTCTTTAATAGAACCAGGATTGCATTTGAAGTAAAGCTGCAAAAAACCAGTCGATCAACAGATTTCCGAGTCCCCCAGTCAATATGCACCATGTTTAATGTTATGGTTGACGCCAAAGCTCAATCAACAAAACTTTGCAGTATGGAAATGGGCCAAGAGGTAAAAAAGCAAATTATTTTTTATATAATTTAGAGAAAACTTAATGAATTTTCCCATCTCCTATTCTGCTAGTTTCAGAAACATTCTAACAATTCGGGATTTTAGTCTTCCATATAGAGTATGCCAATGAATATTCAGGGTCTCTCCATCAAATAAATCTAATGGATATGGACATTCAGAATTCCAGTCATTTAGTTGTGATGCTTGGCAAGGATTGTGGTGTGTGTAAGGCACCTTTAAAGCCTGCTGATGCATGATGAATATGTTTATTGAGTCATTAACACCACCTTGGAGCCAGAGGTATCTTTGCCAAAAAGCTGGATATTTTACATGTAGTCACCAAATTTATAAGCTCTGACTATTTTGAGTAGACAAACAGGAAGTAAACAAAAGTATTAAACTGTTTGTTTTGTTAAAAAGACAACTTCCTAAAATATATTCGAATTCCACCTGATTTGACTTCCTTGAATATTGGCTGAAATCAGCAAGTTTTATGATCCCAATTGTCCAGGTTCTTAATGACTCAAGGTTTCAAAAACAATCCAGTTTTGATCACTTGCTGATCAATTTTGTTCCTTGTAGAGACATTGTTGCAGCTTGAAAATTCTGTATTTAATATTCAAAGTAGAAAGACATGCTAAATTGGGCTAGATTAAATGCATCATCATGATCATTGTGCTCCAATGGCTTTAAGCCAAGTTATATATTCATATGTCAAGCTCGAATCAATTCAGAACTATTGCTTGGATCTCCTATCTTGTTGCCAATGGGTGTCTCCTAGATAAGATCTTCCACTACAGCTTTACAGGTTTGGAATTTATAATAAATCATTGCAAGTTATTTGTTCTTTTTAATTATTTATCTCACTCTGGTCTATAATCCTCTTTAAGGGTCTGACCCAAAGCTCATTCGAGTCAGTGGGAGTTTGACTTTGGGTCAGGCCCATTGTCCTTTATTTTTTTATGTTTTCAGTTGTAACATTTTGTTTGTGACCGTCTCTTTCGGGGGAAGAGGAGTTTCAAGCTTTTGATTGTTGAGTTTCTTTCCTCAGCCACCTATCCAATTTAGGGCACGTACTAAATGGACTCTTGTCAGCCCAAGGCATGACTATTAGGCTCATTGGTGGAATCACAACATTTCCGCTCCCCGGTTGTTTCTCCATTCTTGCCCTCCATCTCCTCTGTTATCCCCCAGTTCTTCAACCCCACAACAGCCATGTTGGCTGCTTCCTATCAGCCAAGAGAGTGAGCATTGCAATGCTAATACCTTCATCTACTCTTCAATACATCGCAAATCAAGCACTAAACCTTAGTGAATTAAATTAGTGGGAAGAGTGACATTTCTGAGCTCAGGCAGACTCCCACAGTACATGGGATACTACAGGGCCAGCTAGTTATGTTAATAAAAATGGTCAAGTCTGTTACTCAGTAACACGAGGATCTGATAGCATTGGCTAAATCCAGAAGTAGTGCTGGCGGGAGTTGTGTATATTTCCTCATACATCCTTCAATACGGCAGTTTCCTTTGAACTATATGTGTCAGTACATGATGGAGGCCACCAGACCCATTTTGCATTTGGCCTGAGACAAATCTAAGATCTTCAGAGATCAAAGCCCTGCATTCAACCCACTTAGCCACTCAGCTATTCTCTGTTGCGCCAAGAGCAAGCATAAGTCTCTGGAAATCTTTGTGTGCTTCTTTAAGAAGGTATTTGGTATAGTAGCTTGGAGATAACATAACGATGGTGTGAAACAGCAGTTGCTGTGCTAGGATGTTTTTAACAAATAGCTGCACTAATAGACCTGTAAATCAGATGTAAATTATCAGTGCATACGTTACTGTTTAGGACTGCAGTACTCATACACCCTTCTTGAGCTTTGCTTCTTTTTAATGAATGTTCCTACCCTCATCTTGACCTTCTCTGCTCACACCACTCCATTTTGGGAGCTATCTCCCCTCCTCTTGAAGTTGGGTGAACCTCTGGGTTGAACCATTTATATATGGAGGATGAAAAGGTTGATAAAGATTAAAATATGAGAAAGAGAGAGTGTGTGTGTGTTTGTAATTGTTGTATCCAGAAATGCTACTCCAGCTATTCCATTCCAATTCTAAGCTAAACTTAGAGACTGTCATCAAATAGACTAAAAGCATGTAACCCCCAAATCAGAAACCAGATATCAATTTGGCCTCCTCACACCCTGTTATAACTCACTGTGGGTGAAGTTCACCCCAGTGCATATGGCCATATAAGGTTTCTGCATCACTTAAGTCTTTCTTAACTCCTTAAAAATAGGGCTTTCAGTGGTTCAAAGGTTTTGTGCTGAACTCCTGCACAGAGGTGAATTTCTGTCCATGAACAGCTCATGAATAATCTTTAGGTTCAATGTTCACCCAACAACAACTAGCAAACAAGTTCATACAAATTGTGATCAATTGGCAGGTTGTTCATGAACAAAAAATGGGGTAAAATTGTCAAATTAATTGTTCAAATGTCATAGCTTTCCCAGCTCTAGTCAAAATAGACACTGCTTGGAAACATACCATCAATTTTTATCACAGTGAAAGCCACACACTAGGACAGACCAACTCTTTTGACCTAACTTTTAGCATTTTTACTTACAAGCCCTTTCTTTTAAAACTATCTTACAGACGTATGAATTGTTTGATGCCTTTTGAAAGTATTACTCTATTGAAAACATACCCATCGTCTCATTTCCATGTCCTTATATCTAAAGGCAGCTGTTAAAACATTTGGTAAACATACTTTACCATCTTAAATATTTATTTTTCCTCTGAATTTTTAATACATCAATGGGTATAAATTTATGTATTAAATATTTCTCAGTTGGTCTAGTATGTTTTTATTTAATACCCAAGGTCAGATGGTCCTAACAGAAATACAGAATACACACAATCTGTTACATGACAAGGCAAAATATGCATCACGTGAAGTCAAGTGGAGTAATTTTAGTATAGGGATTGTGGATTTTATTCATTTATCTAATAGCGAATTGTGATTAACGCTCTCAAAAGTTTTTGTTAAATTGAATGAAAAAGATCAATTATTTAACCTCAAACCAGATGCATTCTCATAAGAAATATCAGGATCTGTAGAGTATGAAACAGACTTCTGCAAAAGAAGCATTTTCTTAGAAATCCTTTTGTGCCAGACCCAGAACACAACCTTTTCCTAGTTGGATAATTATTACAAGGGGAGGGTCAAATGGATGTCCATCTTCAGTTTCAGAATTGAATCTCAAGTAGGGAAAGCCAGTAAGGCAGGAGCTTTGACAGTAGAGGTATGCCAATATAGTACATGCAAAAAATGAAGCAGGTGACATTTCCCAATCAATTTTGCCAGGTTTCTCAGAAATGCTTTGTATTTCAGAAGCCCCAGGCCTGGACTGGACCGCAGCCACTGCATGCTGCATGACCAGCACTAAGCAGCCCTAAATCCAACCTTGCCTGCCATGGGATGAACCCCAGAGGCACTTAAAGCTTCTTTCAGAGTAACAGCCGTGTTAGTCTGTATCCGCAAAAAGAAGAACAGGAGTACTTGTGGCACCTTAGAGACTAACAAATTTATTAGAGCATAAGCTTTCATGGACTACAGCCCACTTCTTCGGATGCATATAGAATGGAACATATATTGAGGAGATATATATACACACATACAGAGAGCATAAACAGGTGGGAGTTGTCTTACCAACTCTGAGAGGCCAATTAATTAAGAGAAAAAAAGATCAATCTACACAAGCGGTCCATTTCCTGGACACTACTGTGCTAATAAGCGATGGTCACATCAATACCACCCTATACCGGAAACCTACTGACCGCTACACTTACCTACATGCCTCCAGCTTCCATCCAGGACACACCACACGATCCATTGTCTACAGCCAAGCTCTAAGATATAACCGCATTTGCTCCAATCCCTCGGATAGAGACAAGCACCTACAAGATCTCTATCAAGCATTCTTAAAACTACAATACCCACCTGCTGAAGTGAAAAAACAGATTGACAGAGCCAGACGAGTACCCAGAAGTCACCTCCTACAAGACAGGCCCAACAAAGAAAATTACAGAACACCACTAGCTGTCACCTTCAGCCCCCAACTAAAACCTCTCCAGCGCATCATCAGAGATCTACAACCTATCCTGAAAGATGATCCTTTACTCTCACAGATCTTGGGAGACCGACCTGTCCTCGCTTACAGACAACCCCCCAACCTAAAGCAAATACTCACCAGCAACCACACATCACTGAACAAAACCACTAACCCAGGAACCTATCCTTGTAACAAACCCCGATGCCAACTCTGTCCACATATCTATTCAAGTGACATCATCATAGGACCTAATCACATCAGCCATACCATCAGGGGCTCGTTCACCTGCACATCTACCAATGTGATATATGCCATCATGTGCCAGCAATGTCCCTCTGCCATGTACATTGGCCAAACCGGACAGTCTCTACGCAAAAGAATTAATGGACACAAATCTGACATCAGGAATCAAAATACTCAAAAACCAGTGGGAGAACACTTTAACCTGTCTGGTCATTCAGTGACAGACCTGTGGGTGGCTATATTACAACAGAAAAACTTCAAAAACAGACTCCAAAGAGAGACTGCTGAGCTAGAACTGATATGCAAACTAGACACAATCAACTCCGGTTTGAATAAGGACTGGGAATGGCTGAGCCATTACAAACATTGACTCTATCTCCCCTTGTAAGTACTCTCACACTTATTATCAAACTGTACTGGGCTAGCTTGATTATCACTTCAAAAGTTTTTTTTCTCTTAATTAATTGGCCTCTCAGAGTTGGTAAGACAACTCCCACCTGTTTATGCTCTCTGTATGTGTGTATATATATCTCCTCAATATATGTTCCATTCTATATGCATCCGAAGAAGTGGGCTGTAGTCCACGAAAGCTTATGCTCTAATAAATTTGTTAGTCTCTAAGGTGCCACAAGTACTCCTGTTCTTCTTTTTAAAGCTTCTTATACACTCTTCCCTGCAGCCAGCTTAGGGAGCATGGCCAGGAGAAAGATGACACATGGCCAAAGGCTTTTTGTGCCCCCCAGCTGCCATCATGCCCGCTTGGGGGCACTGGCAATCTTACAGCAGGAGACCAGCCAGGAGTATGGCATCCCCAGAAGCAATGGAGGACAAAGGTGGCTTAAAGCATTCCCCTCTCCTGAGCTGAGCTGGGATGTGCAGAGCTGGTAGGGCCCAGGATTGGGGCTGCTGTGGCCAGGGGGTTGATAAACAGTGTGAGTTTGGCCTAAAAACCTAACGGGCCAAATACCGACCTGATGTTAAGGTTTGGCTCCAGTGGAATTCCACTTACTTATGCCAGCTCTGAATTTGGCCTCCTATGTTCAGAATGAGGAGCCGTCTCCACCACTGGACAGCAGCTGGGGGAGGCCATGACCCTTCCTGACAGCAGCTGCGATGGATGTTTTGCTGTATAGGGCCCCTCTTTCACCTTCTCGGGCTCCATGTTAGTGCTCTCCATGCACTTCTTATTTGCTTTGTAAACAAGCTTTTAATTGAAAATATATTTGCCAGTACTTTTCACACTGTATTTTTTTACACACACCTAGCCATTCTATTAGTTAAAACCCATGATTTATCCCATGACAATGAACAACAACAAACTTCACCCCCACCTCCAGCAAACAAAACTCCTTCACTAAAATAATATGCTAATGAGGCAAATGAAGCATGTCTTTTGGGCTAATATGCAAGACCTAAAATTGAGTGGATGGAACTTTGATTTAAACTCAGCCCGTCACCATTTACAATGGGCCATGTCTTCAAAAGCCCATGTGCACTTCTGTGCACACCCGGCTTGTCCATTGGTGAGCTCCAGCACCCACATGACCAGTCCTGCTTTGCATTTTCCCATGTAATCCCACTCTCTGTGCACACTGGAGTTGAGTTAGGTGTGCATATAATCACGCTCATAAATTAGTGCACATGCTTTCCAAAATGGGGCCCAAATTACATAGCTCTGTAAGTGACTATAGCATTTGATGCAAGCTTCATTGTTCTGCACTTACTTGGTAGCACGTGAATACTCAAAAGGGTTACGTCCTCCAAGTTGCTTCCATTAGGGTGTGCTGAAGACACTACCTGCAACATGTCTTCCATGCACTGGCATGCCACTCCCCAGCAGCTCTGCCTGCATCCCACCTGTCATCCGCCACCCTGAGTAAATATCTGTAAACATGGTAGTGGCTACTGCAGATACAGAGATCCCGCCTGGAGAAGTTGCAGCAGAAAGGAGAGCGTATGTTCCCGCAGGAAAGAGGTGGAGAAACTTACAAGTCTCCACCCCCCAAAATGAAACGGAGCAGTAATAGTAATTCTGAAGATAACAAACAAGGGAGATGGCACCCCCGCCTCCAGCAAGCCTGGGAAGAACTTCTCAGATTCTGTTTATGGCTCAGACTGCCATTGCTTACTGCTGGAAGCACTTCTGCCAGACAGCCGCTCGCCCCTGCTCAGACGAGATCTGATGCACACTGCATTCTGTTTCTCAAACGGCTGTCAAACTTGGGAGATGTTTGGGACAGATCAGTGGGGGCTAGGTCAGACGCCCCCTTGCCAGCCTATAGATGTAGCAGGCCGGGGCAAGCAGACACTACTGCTGACTGTGGCCTTAATTCACCATCCTCTCACCACCTTCCCTTCCCCCAACCTCGAGCACCAACACCCAGTCAGACTCCCTTTCAGCCACCTCCTATTCTGCCTGCACCATCCCGACTCACACCACTGCCGTGTTCCATCAGACCCTCAGCTGCTCTTCCCAGCTTCATCGTCCTCTCGCTGCTTTCTCCACTCCACATGGCACCTGGCCAATCTCTCTCCCAGATGTGGGTGGAGCCTTCCCCACCCATGTGGGAGTTGTCACATTCCACAGGTGCCTTCTGCGCTGTTTCCGGGACTTCCCAACTGATAGAAGATGCGGGAGGAGAACATGGAGAAAACTCTACCTCTCCAGATACATGCCGAATTCCATTCCTATTCACCATCTCTTCATACAGGTCCTGGCCCAAGGTGGGGGATGCACCCTCTGGATTCAACCCAGCTCCTCTGGGTGCGCCCCTGAGCTCAGCAGTTGCAGCTGCCTTTCCTGATTTGTGTGAGATCTCCAGATTTTAAAGTACTGCCAAATAGGTTCTGATGAGTTAATGAAATGTAGCTACATACATAAGAATATTTGTCATGTAACTATGGTTACTATAAGGCATTGATACAGATTTTGGACCCACAAAGCAGGACATTGAAACAAAAATTCTTCAGGAAGCAAATGTTTGTTTATACAAAAATAGTTTTTGCCACTAAATTGCCCCAGTCACTAAATTGCACATATGGAAGTGGGCAAGCCCCACCCTGGAATTTGGGGCTCTCATCTTTACTTGGTCTGTCCACAAAGTTCAGCCAAATGCTCACTCCATTACTTCTTAATCTGGCTTGTGAGAGGTGCTAGATTTTGGAGGTCGAAGGCTGCACCACTTGACACACCTGTCCTAGTCCAGTGCCAAGACTGATCATCTCGACTCCAGTCCACCTACCTTGAAACTCAGCTGTAAAATTGTACTTATTGTTGCCGTCCGGTTTCCAAGTACAATGAAAACAAGTCCTTGTACTTTCTCATCAGAGACGTACAGTGTATGTTCTATGTGAGATCATTTCCCCTCCCCTTTTACCTCCCGCTTTTACCTCCTATAAATATTACAGGTATTCTCTGGTATTTCAGTTAAAGGAGTTTTTATTCACGTTTTATTTCCCATTGCTTATTGTTTCTGTGCAAGCTGCTGCTTTTTTCATGGCCCCATTGAATTAGGTCCCCCTTTTTTTGAAAATTTTATGTTATTTATTATTTATCTTCATGTGTTCTTTTTCCTGTCTTCTGCACCTTCCTCTTAATTTCTGTCCCCAATCATCTGAAAGTTTGCTAAAGAGTGGGTAAGTGTGTCCTACATTTTTTTTCTTTTTTCCAAGTTCCTGTAATCATATGTTATTGTTTTATTGCAAAAGAAAATATAGAGCAGTTCAAAATGATAGAAACTACCTAGTAAATGTTATGGGACCAGTGTCCAGCACTTTGAATTGCCCTCATAGTCTTTGTTTCCCCAAAGCATGATTAGTGTTTATAGCAGATTTGTCTCTTGCAATGTAATTTGATGTTAACATTTTAAAACAATATTAATGCAAACAAGTGGCAATGCATATAGGGACTAAGATCACGACTTTAAATTTCTTATTTAAAAATCAAATGTTTTATGTTGGAAAATATATATTTTTCAATTCATTGAAAATAAGAATATGTAGGTTTTTGATAATTAAATCCTCTAACTGAAGCTTTTCTGCATTAGCCAAAAATGTTTTATACCTATTATAGCCAGACCACGTTGAACTGTGGTTATATCAGAGCTCAAAAGCTAAGTGAGGTTTGGTCTGGTTGGTATTGGATGGGAGGTGCCGTGGAAAAACCTACGTGCTGCAAGGACTGGTGCTCGTCGATCAATAGGTGGCGCTCTTTCCAGTGCATCAATGCTGAACCAGTGGGCGAGAATGGCACTAGCAGAATGGTACTGTGCTGGTGGAGGTACATGAGACGAAACACAGATCTTGATTATGTTATGATCATAAAGGCATCAATACAACAAGCATTTAAATAAGTGCTTAACTTTAAGCACTTGTTTCTGTGCCACTGAACCTGAACACATGCTAAAGGGTCTGTGTCCACTGCATCTGGGAATGATTTGCACTGCTGATTTGCACTAGCATGGCTTGCACTAGTGCACTAAAAATAGCTGTTTAGACACCCTGAGGCACCCCCTGGCTTCAGAGCCCAAGCTCCAGCCTGCGCTGCAATGTCAAAGCAACATCTACACAGCTATTCTTAGCGTGCTAACTCAAAACCCCGCTAGCACACGTCTCTGGACCCTGGCTGGGAACTCAGTCCCAGAGTGGGTATGGTCATACCCAAAGTGCTTTGCTGAAACGGAGCCTAACAGATTCTATAGCACTTTCTGCAAGTGCAGCGGCATTCCTCAAATGGTTCTGGATATTCCAGTTACAGCCTCTATTCTTTAAAATGTCACCCTTACCGTTCCTTCCTCAGAAGGCCATCGCTGCCTTTCCGAAGCTCCAACGGGGCGTGGCTGTGCCCTGGGAAAATTGCCACATTCTATTCCAGTGGTGGCTGTGTTTCAATAGGCAGTTCAATTGTTCCTTTATAAAGTGAATTAGTTAACATGGTACAACACTGTAGAAAGCCCTAGAAGCAGCAACTATTATATTTGTACACATAGGATATAAGGGCCAAAGTCCCCCCTTGGACACATACATTTAGCTCCTATCAGTGCTTAATCTGTGCCAGGTCCGAGCCCCGTTACCTCTGGGCCGGGCAGTTCATAGCCCCCCAGCACCTCTGGTCCTGGCAGTTCAGAGCCCGGCACCTCTAGGCCTGGCAGTTCAGAGCCTGGCGCCTCTGGTCCTGGCAGTTCAGAGCCCCCCAGCACCTCTGGTCCTGGCAGTTCAGAGCCCGGCACCTCTGGGCCTGGCAGTTCAGAGCCCGGCACCTCTAGGCCTGGCAATTCACAGCCCCAGCACCTCTGGGCCGGGCAGTTCAGAGCCCCAGCACCTCTGGGCCTGGTGGTTCAGAGCCCCGGCACCTCTGGGCCTGGCGGTTCAGAGCCCCAGCACCTCTGGGCCTNGTTCAGAGCCCGTCATCTCTGGGCCGGGCAGTTCAGAGCCCTGGCACCTCTGGGCTTGCTGCATCAATTATGAATGTAAAAAAATTGCTTGAGTCCCGGCACCAAATTAAGCACTGGCTCCTATTGGTGTAAGTGGAGCTGCGTGCATATTTCAGAGGTTTGCTCGTGCTTTAAAAGTGCGATCAGATTCTCCTGAATTAAAAATCGTGTGTAAATGTAAGTAATTACTATCCACATCAGCGGAGCAGAGGGTAATAAACTGCTTGTTTCTTAGCTGATACTATTACAAATTCTGTAATAAATTCTGTAACCAAGGGAAGAGCCTAATAATCACAGTGCCATCACTTGATCAATGCTAATATTTACCTCTGCCTTTTCTCTTTTTTTTTTTCTTAGCACCAGTACCATTCAAAAATAGATGAACTAATTGAAGAAACCGTCAAAGAAATGATAACACTCTTAGTGGCAAAGGTAACCTTCGGCTTCAGGTGAAATGATTCACTGTTAACATCACTTTTTTTTATATGTGCATTTCCATTAAAATGTGACACATTAAGAAGTTGAATTGGCTTGTTGTTTCTCGCGGGAAAGATCATGCATCACTCATTCCTTTCATCATGACTCTCTGATGATTGGGAGTTGCCTGGGATACAATACGCCGTTGAGCAGGATTGACAAATGGGGCCAAAAAAATACAGTTTTAAGGAAGCATCTATGGATTTGTGTCCACCATCTTGTGTTCACAGACACCCACCGTCACGCACACAAACTGCACTCGCTAAGGGGCACTATTACATACTGAGAGAAGGATTTCCCTCTGCATAGACCATGAAGAAATCTGTCCCATTGACACACCAAACGCACGCAAAAAATTGTGCTCAGAAAATTGTATTCTTTTTTGTAGGGGCTAGGTTGAGCCTCATTTAACAAGTTGATCCATGACGTTGTAGTATCAAGAAACATTCCAAAATGTCTATTTAGGTCATGAGCTCTTTGGGACGCTATGTGCATATGGAGCATCTAACAGAGTTCTGATCTTGGTTGGGGCAGTCTATGGCATTATGGTGCCAAGAAACGCATTCCAAAATATCATGTTCACTTGTATGGAAATTGATTTTTAATGCGAGTGGTCTGATATGTCAGATGTTTAAATTTAGATGTGCTCATCTCTCAGCTCTGAAATAACGTGGTGATAAGTGCTAGGACAAATACATAGATAGGTAGGGTACATGTCCAAACTGCTTGTTCTCTAGTTTCAAACTGAGAACAATATTGCAACCCAGATGTCAGTCATCACTGTTACTCAGTGTGAAGATCTTTAAACATAGTCTCCCAACATATGCCAGTCTGAGTCTCCTGCAAGACAGACCACATGGCACCTCCTTGATCCCTCTCACTGGGTCCATGAGCCATCTGACCTCCCCTCTTAGGAGTGGGTGTTCATTGGCTCCCACTAGAGGGAGCACAAGCTCTCCAACATTACCCAGAAAGGAGACAAGGTAACCAATATCATCTAGGTGATTTATATCATTAGAGGTAAGCTGCGTAGTGCCAAAAAAGTTTTTGACATTCATTCCCTGCATAAATGCTATGCAAGACATAGTCCTGAATTTAGAGTGCAGGTTATCAGTTATAGACAATCTGAGCTTGGTCCTGCTCTCACTTACATCATTGTAAACCTTGCTTTTGTTGGCATTAATCCTGATTTAACCCATTATAAATCAGATCAGAATATCTCCCTCTATGTTTAAAAGTGACTGAAATATTTTCCTTTTCAATAGTTTGTCACCATTCTGGAAGGAGTCCTGGCCAAACTGTCCAGATACGATGAAGGGACATTGTTTTCTTCTTTTTTGTCATTTACTGTGAGTAGAGAAAATCTGTTTCTTTTGGTTTTTTGGTTGGTTTCCTATTTTTTACTATAAACTCATTCAGGTCTTTTAATAGATTATTTGGGGAATAACCCTTTTTTTTTAATGCTGTTTTAACACTGTAAGAGCTCAAAAAATAAGCAAACAGCTTGCTACGTACACACAAAACTTAACGTAAATAGCTGATAACACTGGATTACCTTGCTGTAATAAAGTTAAAAGATATTCTAACACCATATTGGAGTAGAAAGAAAGAGCCTGGAGCACTGGGCCTGGTGCAAGGCCTGAGGCCTGAACTAGAGGCTGTGAACCAAAATCAGGTCATGTATTAAAGCAGATGCTTACAAATTGACTGTCCGGAACGTGAACTTGGCAAAGTTGCTGCTAGTGTTGCTAAAACATAGGCACTCCTAAGAAGTACTAGGCACTAGATAGTTATGTAAATACATTACAGAAGGCTAGTACAAATACACTCTAATCTAGTACAAGGTAAGATAGTTTGACAGAATAATGATTTGCAATGTTTTGTCCAAAATATCAGGAACAAGGTACAAGGGGAGGTAACAAACAGATGACATGAAAAGCATAGAGTGGCACGTAACTTGTTTGTCTCAGTCTATAAATGTCGGGGTACCTCGCCTTAATCCTTTGTGTGGCCGAGGGGACAGCAGAAACTCCCACTGATGACTGAGCCGCTCCTTGCCACAGGGCACTCATGTGTTAATGTACTTGTGCAAGTTGTGTGAGTCATTAGGACTGTGCATTGAGGGCCCAGTGCCTTTGTCACCAAACTGTGCCTGTGGTCTTTCTCTGATTAACATTGAAGTCTGCTGAGCTAGCAGGCTGCGGTCTCTGCTAGTGCTAATAACACCGGAGCTCCAAGGAAGCACTGAGCAGCTGTAACAGCTTAGGAACCTTGACAGCATGCCTCAGCAACAACATTCCACCCTTCTACACGTTAGGTGTTGGAGCTACTCTTCTGAGCAGCATTTGCAGGGAGGAGGGGATTGCACTATTTGTCTAACTTTCTAAGTCAAAAGAAGGGTTATCACATATGTGTTTCGAACCCTACCATCATTAGCAGCTGTGGAGCTGCACATTTCAAGAAGCAATATCATATGAAACTTGAACATCCCATATTGCTTCTGAAAGAAGAGAGGATAGGAAGATAATGGCATGAGGGTATAAATTCTCAGCACAGTGCACCGAGCCTCTTTAACCACATTTAAACCACATTTCATTTCTAAGAAACATCACAGAGCTAAAACACTGCTCCTCCCACTAAACGTCAACCTGTAACATTGACTGCTTTTCTGGCAACAGAATGGATGTGAATGGTATTCTTGTATGAATACAGTTTACAAATCTTGTCTTGTTAACAACTAAGTCTTACAAGTGCCAAGCTGTATTACGCATTTGTTTTGATAATTGCAGAGGAAGGACACACAAGGGCCAGTTTTCAAAGGTCCTCTGAAAATGGACCCTGTAAAATTTGCAAGGACATCTCTTTGCAACAGTAAAACTTTTCATGTGGGCTTCAAAACAGGTTTTATGTTTTTGACTAGATGACCTGTTGAGGTCCCTTCCAACCCTTCATTTCTATTTTCTGTGATTCTATTTCTACTCCCAAACGGCTACACAAATACCACCTTTGCACCTATGTGTGTGAATAATTTTGTGAGTGCACTTTGGAAACTTCTTTCCATCAGGCCCCATTACAAATACATGTAAAGCCTTTGTATCTTGCAATCACTAGTAATTCAACTGAGAGTGGGCAGGAGACTTCACGCTCATTACAGTTACGCATTATCGATATTCTCACATGTAGAATCCATCCCATGACCTAATAGTACTGGTGTGACCTCTCATTCCACAGGCCTCTACGAAATCATTTAAGTATGAATTTCATGTCTCGGCCAGATTTCCCTGGACCAGGATTTGTACTCTCCCATCTCAAATTTCTGGGAATTTTAGAAGAAGTAAGACCACATACAGCTCCCACTCATCTCGTTGTCACCAGCACAGCTCCCTCAGTGTCACTGACCTTGGTGGGACTGTAGAGTCGTGTTTGCCATGAAGAGATCTTCAGCAATATCTTGCAGTTGATTCATCACGAACTGACTGTCCCTGTAAACTCAGGCATGCATGCCTTCTCCATTCTCTTTTGTTTAACTCCATGAGGCTAATCCCCCCTTTCTTTGTGTTTTGGTGGTTCTTTGTCCTGTGCTCCCTTGTCCTGTTGCTTCGCCCTCACTGACCTAGAATCCCCTTGAACACTCTGGTGTTGTTAAAACAAAATAATGGGTAGTGTTCGTTTTCACCAGGAGTTCCTCTCTTGCAGAGAGGGGTGGAGAGCTGAGGCTGGCTGTCTTCCTTCATCTTAGTGTATTGCAGAAGATTCTAAGTGCGCTTCTGTGCCAACAGCAGAGGTTGTGGAGGCGGCAGCTTCTCAGGCATCGGAAGTGCCAGCATCAGCCTGGGTAGACAGTGTAATGTGCAATTCTTCCTTCTCTGCAAATCCAAGCTGTTCCTTGGTGGATGCTGCATCTCTCACACCACATCATACTGTTTACACCGAATGGTTTGACTTGTGCTGCTCCCTTCTACTGCTGTGTGAATGGAATCCCTATCTCCATGTCTGAATTGCGAAGAGCAATGGGAGGCGGACAGATACTTGGATTTTGACCAAGTGGCTGTGGCTTGACTAAGCCGTGGAACTCTTTGCAGGATAACTACTGGGAAGCAACCTGTCCTGGCAGCTGTGGAAGGGGAGAAGGCAACGGCCACCCCAAGCTGTCACCAGCATTCCCCGTGTTCGATGTTTGAAAACCAAACCTGGCTTAAACTACCCTCTCAAAACCAAGGCTTGCCGCCCTGTGCGGGTTGCTGCATGAAGAAACCACTGACTCTCACGTGAGATCTCAGGTCTTCTCGCAAAGCTTCCCCCCCTGTGCTCCGAAGGAGATTTGGTGCAATTTGTAGAGAAGTGGCAAAAACCGCAACGCCTTTGGGTTTGGATAAACCAGCCAGCACCACCCAGGGTTGTCCCTTGAACCTGTGCCCACTGCCACGGATGTCACAAGGCTTCAGGCTAGCTGACGTACCCTATCTGTATCAGAGCAATCAGCTCTCAGCCCACATGGAGATTCCACAGTGAACACATCTGCTGTGACACCCAAGAGATGCGCGCTGTCGGGACGAAAGAGTCTGGGGCAGCCATGGGCCATACTTTCATGCTTCAGCAACGAGCCCTCAGCTGCATGGGCAAATGATCTCATAACCCAGTAAATGCCCCTGACCTTCTCCCAGGCGAGCCTCGAAACTGTGTATTGGATGGAAATAGGAGTCTTGCGTCTCTGGGGAAGAGCACCAGCAAAGAATTAAGGCAGACAGATAGTTCCCTAGCAGCATCGTTCTAAAGGTGTACGGTTGATTAAAGCGTGGTGAGGGGGGCAGTGCAAACCGGCCAGAGGTGCAGGGCTCCTTCGCACCCCACTAAGAATAACACAAGCCCTGGCCGGATGAAATTACTAATAAATTTGAGGCTGGGGGAGAACAGGGAGCAAATTGAGCAGCAGTAACAGGAGGGACAAAGCAGGGAGAGCCTGTTGAGAAACAGTGACCCTGCAAGTGGAGGATGGCTTAAGTTGATCAGCTAGTGGGGAAGTGGGTGCTGGGATGCACTGGCAATGCCGATGGTGTGGGCATGGAAGGGCATCTGCAGGAAGAGTATTGGTGCAGGGGAGATCTCCCGAACACTGGTCAGATGTAAGCACGGCCGAGCACAGGTCTTAGAAGGGAGGCCAGAGGGGACAAGAGTTCTGCCAGGAGGAAGCTGAGAAGCAGGGCAGCTTCAGCGAAGCCTCCCTGGACACTGCTCAGTTGTAGAGAATGATCTGTCCCCCCAAATCGAGTGTGGTTCCCCGGCAGCAGTGGCCAAGGAGTGGAAGGCAGTAAACAAAAGGAAACCCCCAAAGGCTGCACATCAGGGATCGGGTCTGGGTCCAGTTCTGTTCACTGTCTTCATCAATGATTTAGATAATGGCATAGAGAGTACACTTATAAGGTTTGCGGATGATACCAAGTTGGGAGGGGTTGCAAGTGCTTTGGACGGTAGGATTATAATTCACAATTATCTGGGAAAACTGGAAAAATGGTCTGAAATAAATAGAATGAAATTCAATAAGGACAAATGCAAAGTACTCCACTTAGGAAGGAACAGTCAGTTGCACACATACAAAACAGGAAATGACTGCCTAGAAAGGCGTACTGCGGAAAGGGATCTGGGTGGCATAGTGGACCACAAGCTAAATATGAGTCAACAATGTAACACTATTGCAAAAAAAGCAAACATCATTCTGGGCTGTATTAGCAGGAGTGTTGTAAGCAAGACATGAGAAGTAATTCTTTCCCTCTACTCTGCGCTGATTAGGCCACATCTGGAGTATTGTGTCCAGTTCTGGGCGCCACATTTCAGGAAAGATGTGGACAAATTGGAGAAAGTCCAGAGAAGAGCAACAAAAATGATTAAAGGTCTAGAAACCATGACCTATGAGGAAAGATTTTAAAAAATGGGTTTGTTTAGTCTGGGAAAGAGAAGACTGAGAGAGGACATAACAGTTTTCAAGTACATAACAGGTTTTTACAAGGAGGAGGGAGAAGAATTGTTCTTCTTAACCTCTGAGGATAGGACAAGAAGCAATGGGCTTAAATTGCATCAAGGGAGGTTTAGGTTGGACATTAGGAAAAACTTCCTAACTGTCAGAGTGGTTAAGCCCTGGAATAAATTGCCTAGGGAGGTTGTGGAATCTCCATCATTTGAGATTTTTAAGAGCAGTTTGGACAAACACCTGTCAGGGAAGCTCTAGATAATACTTAGTCCTGCCATGAGTGCAGGGGAGTGGACTAGATGACCTCTCGAGGTCCCTTCCAATCCTATGCTTCTATGATCAGTAAGGAGGGCAGAGGAGTTGGCTGTTCTTAGCAAAGAGCCCCAGTGCACTGCAGCAACAATGTGCATCTGACAGCAGGGAGGAGTGGGCAGGACATAGCCCCGGGCCACCTTTATTGTGTTAGGCTGTGACTGAGGACAGCGCTAAAGCACTTGCTTAACACAATCACTGAAATCCTGCTCTGGTAGAGAGACCTCCCTGAATCGGGGTTTTAGAGAGTTTAGAAGTATTTGAATGAAGCTGTTTCCCATACCCCCCAGCGGGTGGGGCCAGTCCTGCCCTGAACTCCTTCCACTCCCACTGGCCTCACTGGGGCACTCCTCACGCTGCAGGATTGAGCTGTATCTTCTCGGGCAGGGAAGGTGCCTGTTTTCTGTTGGGAAAGCACCTCGTACCCCAGGGATGCGAATGGAACTAGAGAATAGTCAGTAGCACTCGACAGGTCTCCCAGCCCCTATATGCTGCACTCAGGAGGTTCTGCTGAGCTGCACAATTTCCTGCCATTGTAGCATCATTTTCTGTGTTTTGTATTTGCAGTGACATAAAGAGAAGCTATCGCTCATTACAGTGGAGTAGTGCTGCCTCCCATGTTTTTGCCCTGTGTGAACAAATAAAACAGTGCTATGGTCCAAACGTTTTAATTCTAGAAAGCAGTAATCTTCCTCCCGCTCCTACCGACTCCTTCCATCATATGTGTTCCCGTCTCAGAAATGACATGTACTCGGGGGTCTTCTGACAGACGGTTTTATCACCTAGTAGGAAATCCTTATTTTCAGTTCTTGCCTTGAAGTTCAATATTAACTTAATATATCTGCTGTAAAGTCCTCACTAGCCACCTCATTATAAAGAGCTTCAGAACGAAAATACCCTTCTGCATTTGGCCAGACTTTTTTTTTTTTTAAGTCAAATGTTTCTCTGTATCGGTAGTCCAGTCATTTGATGGGTGTCTGTCTGTGACGTTCCACTGAGTCACAAGCAATGGCAGCTGTTTAATCTGGATGGCCTCTTTCATTGAGCAGCAAAGAATTACAATGATGTTAATGAAAACTAAAGAGCGTATATTACCCCAGGGAGAGATGGAAAAGATCTCATCCTTGTTCTTCACAAATTTTTATGGTAAACTGAGACATTTCATGGAAAAGTCACATAATTTGTGAAAAACTGCAGCCTAGCAAAACTCACACAACGTCTGGTTGTTTGGAAACTTCACTAAATGTAGCCAAATCTTACTTTAGAGAAAAACAAGTCATTATTCACTTGGTTGGGTTTTTTTTTTTAAAAGCAGCTTAGCTTTTTGTGGGTGGAGAGGAGATTGTGGAAGGAAGACTGCATTTTTCTCATTGCATCTTTCCTTGGGGAGGAAGGATTGTCCCATGATTAGGTGCTAATCCAGGATTTAAGAGAACCAGGTTCCAGTCCCTGGTCTACGGGAGACTGCCTGTGGGAACGTCTACACAGCCCGCAGCCCTGAGCCATCGAGCCCAGGTTGACAAAGTCGGGCTAGCGCGGCTGTGCTAAAAATAGCTACGTGGCAGCTCAGGCTCCAGTCAGATCCTTCATCTATCCAAGTCAATGGCAAAGCTTCCATTGCCGCCCACCGGGCAGGAACCAGCTCATTGGTTGACCAGTGGGGACAGTAGCACCGTCGATACCACAGAGAGACGGAAACGTTTATTTTTGCTGAAGTTCCGTGTCTTGTCATTTCTGGCATTTCTTTTTATGAGTTTTAGTCCTTAAAGCCAGAAGGGATCATTATGCACATCCATTCGGCGCCTCCTGGATGAATCTCACTCGGTAATTCCTGCATCGAACTCATTGCTACAGCTAGAGCTGTTTCACGTGTCATTTTAAACCTTTAAGAGGACTGCGGGTGACTCTCATGCCCATTTTGAGATCCAGTGGGCTGGCTTTTTGTGTCCTTATAATCTTGTGCCCATCTAGTTCCAGGCCCACTGGTAGGGTTTTGAAAATATCCGGGGCTTGCCCCTGTTCTTTCACCCCAGTTTGGGGGTCTTAGTGCTGGAAATGCTTGAAATGTTACTCTCAGCAGTCACCACCGCTCTGGTCTTTTGTATTGCCTCGTTTTGCTTAATTATTCACACACACACACCTCATACACTCCATACAAATACATCCACCCACTCACACATTCTGTCTCACACATACAGTCAGCCCCTCATTCAGGACACATAATTTATTCATCCCAAGATGCAACTGTGTGCGTGTTATATTTAGGCTGTTTTAATGGTAGCTTTAGAAATATTTAAAAAGCAGGTGAGCTTTTACACCCAAACAAGGATGGTGAGCCCGTGCTTATCCTAATTAAAAGCATAAGCTTCATGGAAGATCTCAGCTGTGAGCCTTCCAGATGGGCTGCATTATGGTACCGTTGTAAGAGGGTCTCTCTTTATCCAGCTGGGAATTGCTCAGTCTGAAAAGTTGAACTTGAAACTCATGGAACTCCTGTATCCTTTGCCAGCTATGGCTGACATACAGGCTTATGCATTCTGTTTTATGAAGGGCAGCAGAGAAGTAGCAAGTGTTTTGGGTCTTGTAATTGTCAGATATCTGGAAACATACCACAGCCTCCAGATTATCAACATGATCTTTAAATGTGAGCTTTGAAGAGGAGAACATAAGAAATTATCCAGTGGACTGTTGGCATCTTGAAAGGCAGGACTGCCCCTTGGTCATAGCCTTTTTTTAGGGCTGTCCCCAGACCACACAAGCTCTGCAACCCATGGACTTGACCTGGAATCCTCTTCAGTGTCAGGGCCAGTTGGGAGGGAGAAAAAAAATCTCTGCATTCAGACACCAGCAGCAAAAGCAGAGTGGAAAAACACGGGTGCCCCCTTCAGTAGCTTGGGACCTTACGCTTGCATTGTGCCCTACAAATGGAAAAGCCATTTGTCATGTAAGCTGGTTAAAAAAACCAAGTAAAGAGTAAACATCCCCACCCTCCAACCTGCAGAGAAGGGCTAAGGGTTGCGTGAGTTCAGATAGAAAGATAGATTATTGTGCACTTATATAAAAACAACAAAGAGTCTGGTGGCACCTTAAAGACTAACAGATTTATTTGGGCATAAGCTTTCGTGAGTAAAAACCTCACTTCTTCGGATGCATAGAGTGAAAGCTACAGATGCAGGCATTATATACAGACACATGGAGAGCAGGGAGTTACTTCACAAGTGGCGAACCAGTGTTGACAAGGCCAATTCAATCAGGGTGGATGTAGTCCACTCCCAATAATAGATGAGGAGGTGTCAATTCCAGGAGAGGAAAAGCTGCTTCTGTAGTGGGCCAGCCACTCCCAATCCCTATTCAAGCCCAGATTAATGGTGTTGAATTTACAAATGAATTTTAGTTCTGCTGTTTCTCTTTGAAGTCTGTTTCTGAAGTTTTTTTGTTCAATGACAGTGACTTTTAAATCTGTGATAGAATGACCAGGGAGATTGAAGTGTTCACTTACTGGCTTGTGTATGTTACCATTCCTGATGTCCGATTTGTGTCCATTTATTCTTTTGCGGAGGGACTGTCCGGTTTGGCCAATGTACATGGCAGAGGGGCATTGCTGGCACATGATGGCATATATGACATTAGTGGATGTGCAGGTGAATGAGCCCCTGATGGTGTGGCTGATGTGGTTGGGTCCTCTGATGCTGTTGCCAGAGTAGATATGGGGACAGAGTAGGCAACGAGGTTTGCTACAGGGATAGGTTCCTGGGTTGGTGTTTCTGTGGTGTGGTGTGTAGTTGCTGGTGAGTATTTGCTTCAGGTTGGGGGGTTGTCTGTAAGCAAGGACTGGCCTGCCTCCCAAGGTCTGTGAGAGTGAGGGATCATTTTCCAGGATAGGTTGTAGGTCGTGGATAATGCGCTGGAGAGGTTTTAGCTGGGGGCTGTATGTGATGGCCAGTGGTGTTCTGTTATTGTCCTTGTTGGGCCTGTCCTGTAGTAGGTGATTTCTGGGTACCCGTCTTGCTCTGTCAATCTGTTTCCTCACTTCCCCAGGTGGGTATTGTAGTTTTACGAATGCTTGATAAAGATCTTGTAGGTGTTTGTCTCTGTCTGAGGGGTTGGAGCAAATTCGGTTGTATCTTAGGGCTTGGCTGTAGACAATGGATCGTATGATGTGTCTTGGATGGAAGCTGGAGGCATGTAGGTACGTATAGCGGTCAGTAGGTTTCCGGTATAGGGTGGTGTTTATGTGACCATCACTTATTTGTACTGTAGTGTCCAGGAAGTGGATCTCTTGTGTGGACTGGTCCAGGCTGAGGTTGATGGTGGGGTGGAAATTGTTGAAGTCCAGGTGGAATTCTTCAAGGGCCTCCTTTCCGTGGATCCATATGATGAAGATGTCATCAATGTAGCGCAAGTAGAGGAGGGGCACTAGGGGACGAGAGCTGAGGAAGCGTTGTTCTAAGTCAGCCATAAAAATGTTGGCATACTGTGGGGCCATGCGGGTACCCATAGCAGTGCCACTGACTTGAAGGTATAAGTTGTCCCCAAATCTGAAGTGGTTGTGGGTGAGGACAAAGTCACAAAGCTCAGCCACCAGGCTTGCTGTGGCCTCATCAGGGATACTGTTCCTGACAGCTTGTAGTCCATCCTCATGTGGAATATTGGTATAAAGTGCTTCTACATCCATGGTGGCCAGGATGGTGTTTTCAGGAAGAACGTCAATGCACTGTAGTTTCCTCAGGAAGTCGGTGGTGTCTCGAAGATAGCTGGGAGTGCTGGTAGCATAGGGTCTGAGGAGAGTGTCCAAATAGCCAGATAATCCTGCTGTCAGAGTACCAATGCCTGAGATGCACTTATATGTGGCTTTTGCCTCAGCATTTTTCATACTCCGACAGTTCTTCTTTCCTGGAATTGGTTGCAAAATCTCTGAGGCAGAAGCTGTTGAAATGGAAGCTGCATACATGGAAGCTATTTGTGGTGGGTTGGTCAGTTCCTGACAATATTTTTTTAATTAAATTTTAATTTAAATTAGAGCTGTCAAGCGATTAAAAAAGCTAATTATTATTACTCGTATTGTTAATAATGGAATACCAGTACTGTAGTGCAATCTCTTTATCATGAAAGTTGAATTTACAAATGTAGAATTATGTACAAAAAATAACTGCATTGAAAAAGAAAACAATGTAAAATTTTAAAGTCTACAAGTCCACTCAGTCCTACTTCTTGTTCAGCCAATCGCTCAGACAAACAAACTTGGTTACAATTTTCAGGAGATAATGCTGCCTCCTTCTTGTTTACAATGTCGCCTGAAAGTGAGAACAGGCAGGAGCGGCGCGAGGGTTTTTGCCGCCCTAGGTGGCAGCGCTCCTCCTCTGAGCATTTGGCGGTGGGGGTCCTTCCACTCCACGTCTTCGGAGCCATTTGGCGGCGGGTCCCGGAGCGAGTGAAGGATCCGCCGCCGAAGTGCCCCGAAGACACGTAGCAGAAGAACCCCCGCCGCCGAATTGCTGCCGAGGACAGCAAAATGCCGCCCTTCCCCCGCCCCAAATCCTGCCGCCCTAGGCGACCGCCTAGGGTCGCCTAGTGGAAGCGCCGGCCCTGAGAACAGGTATTCACATGGCACTATTGTAGCCGGTGTCACAAGATATTTACGTGCCAGATGCGCTAAAGATTCATATGTCCCTTCATCTTCAACCACCATTCCATAGGACATGCGTCCATGCTGATGACGGGTTCTGCTCGATAACAATCCAAAGCAGTGTGGACTGACGCATGTTCTTTTTCATCATCTGAGTCAGATGCCACCAGCAGAAGGATGATTTTCTTTTTTCGTGGTTCGGGTTCTGTAGTTTCCGCATCGGAGTGTTGCTCTTTTAAGACTTCTGAAAGCATGCTCCACACCTCGTCCCTCTCAGATTTTGGAAGGTACTTCTGATTCTTAAACCTTGGGTCAAGTGCTGTAGCTGTTTTTAGAAATCTCACGTTAGTATATTCTTTGCGTTTTGTCAAATCTGCTGTGAAAGTGTTCTTAAAACAAACATGTGCTGGGTCATCATCCGAGACTGCTATAACATGAAATATATACAGAATGTGGGTAAAACAGAGCTGAAGAGATACAGTTCTCCCCCCAGGAGTTCAGTCACAAATTTAATGAATGCATTATTTTTTTTAACGAGCATCATCAGCATGGAAGCATGTCCTCTGGAATGGTGACCGAAGCATGAAGGGGCGTATGCATATCTGGCATATAAATACCTTGCAATGCCGGCTACAAAAATGCCATGTGAACGCCTGTTCTCACTTTCAGGTGACATTGTAAATAAGAAGCAGGCAGCAGCGTCTCCTGTAAATGTAAAGAAACTTGTTTGTCTGAGCGATTGGCTGAACAAGAAGGAGGACTGAGTGGACTATAGGCTCTAAAGTTTTACATTGTTTTGGTTTTGAGTGCAGTTATGTAACAAACAAAAAAATCTACATTTTTAAGTTGCACTTAAATTATAAAGAGATTGCACTACAGTACTTGTATGAGGTGAATTGAAAACTACTGTTTCTTTTGTTTATTAGTTTTACAGTGCAAATATTTGTAATAAAAATAATAATATAAAGTGAGCACTGTACACTTCGTATTCTGTGCTGTAATAGAAATCGATATATTTGAAAATGTAGAAAAAACATCCGAAAAGATGTAATAAATTTCAATTGGTATTCTATTGTTTAACAATTAAATTAATCACAATTAATTTTTTTAATCGTAGTTAATTTTTTAGAGTTAATCGCGTCAGTTAACTGCGATTAATCGACAGCCCTAATTTAAATGTAACTTAAACTTTTGAGTGAGCTTAATCCCAGCTTGACAGCCCTGAACTCCTCAGTCTGTGTGCCAAGGGCAGTCGCAGTGCAGGCCTGCATGGGCCTCCTCATCCACACGCCTCGGTGCTGTATTGGAGGGGGAGTATTTGTGTGCCTTGGCTGACTGGCCTGGATCTGCCAGCAAGGGCTCCAGTGGTCTTGGATTTCCTTAGGCTGTGGACAGTTGTTTACTTTGAACTGGAATGAAGCCACCAAGTTGTCATGCTGTGGTAATAACTTTTGGCTACTAAGTTTGCATTGATTCCACTGCCAATCCCTTGAGCCATCCATTCCCCCCAAAAAACTGTTCACAAAAATACATTCCCCTGTCCTATTTCCAGTCATTAGCCAGCCAACCTCCAGGACTCCTGTGTGCACCCCAGCTCCACACCCCCACCCCGCTTGCTTGTCTGGGTACAACCTCCTCAGTGACCTAAGAGTTGTGCAGCTGAGGATACCTGCCTTAGCCACATATATTAAAATCTGACTCATGTATCATGAGAGTTGAGAACAAGGCCCTGCTCGTTGGCAGCATTAAGCCCCCAGAGAAATAATAAAGCGAATATATTTCTGTTGGCCTTTTCCAGAATCCCTGTACCTCCCCCTGCTCATGGAGAAAAAGGAGAAGGAGAACTCCCACACCATCATCTGCTGCAATTTGTGCCTTAGCGACAGTAAAGCCACCTCTCTTGGGTTTTGGGGGTTTTTTAAACCACCATTACGTATAGATTGAAACAGGAAATGTATCACTTTAGCATCATTTTTTCAATCAGCATCAAGTTGTACTAATGTTATCTTTAGATATTATTGTATGTATTAAACGTCAACATTAGTCTAAAGTCTAGTTTTTTTCCTTTACAGGTGAAGGCGGCTTCCAAATACGTCGATGTACCTGTAAGCACAATTTAAACATTGCCTTCTGTCTTAATAATCTGCATTGTGTTTTGGGTTTACTGCACATGTAACAACCCCTCAGTGTGGGTTGTCAGCTGTTATTGAACCTAGGACTTTCAGTGTGATAAGCGTAGGATTCTAACACTTGAGCTGAAAGGAGGACCTGCGGTAGCTGGTGTCAATATTAAACATTTATCCTATGGAGACCGGCAAGTAGGCAGGGATACGTAACTAATGGACTTCACATAGTATCAAATAGGTACCGTATTTACACAAGGGACTTGGGTCACTGCAAAAAATTAGTAGCAGTACATTCTGTAATTTTTTTGTGTTCTGTAATTTTTTTCATTGAAACTTGCCTATATAAAATAGAGTGTAATTTCAGAGAGAAAAGTCTAGAACGTGTTAGAGCTGAGTCAAAATATATCTAACACACTTGCTAGCCTGTTTTCTTTTTATTCTTCTAATTGCTGGCATATTTTACTCTTTCAGAAAATGCTTTTCGTTTTAACTTTAGGGAAATGGTGGTAAGTTAGCAGTGTGTGTATATGGGAAACAGTGTTGATGAAAATAAAAAATAACCAAATTTGCTCACGTTTGCAGTTGTTAAAGAAAAATTGTACATTGGCTTCTCTAATTAGAGCTTAACACATAAGGAAGAGAGCCCTTCAAGTTCTTAGATAAAGCTCTTAAGTTGCCAGAAATTTACATTTAAATTGAGTTTAAGTGCAGTATATGAATGCTAGTTGGAGTTAGGGATTACTGCTGATAAACGAGGTTACATTTACAGACAGACTTTGTGCTGAGTATTTACAAATAAAAACAAGTACAGGGGAGTCACATCTTACACGCGGGTTAGGTTCTGAAAGTCAGCACATAAGGCAAAAATCTCATATAGTCAAACGCTCATTGAGTGGAATGGCGGGCGAAATCGCCCACACTACAGGTACAGTATTTAAATTGTTATTTTTCTCTCTTTTTTGTTGTTGTTTTGCCGAGCGCGTATAGTTAAAATTGCGTAAGTTAAATGCACCTATGATGCGACTCCACTGTAGACTTAAATACATCAATCCAAATTCTGCACTCAGCCACACCAGTGTAAATTGAGTTAACTCCACGGAAATCAATGAAATGTACATGCGGCCTTGAAAACGTGCCAGGTTAGCTAGACAGGGTTACTTCAGCGTGTGTGTGACACACACCACTTACTATGGAGGTGACATACTTGCATGGGCATGGATCGAGCTGGCGCACTAAAAACCAAATGTAGCCATGCTCGCCACCCCAAGTACGCACCTCACGTCTCTGGTGGGCACACCCTTTGGGGAGTTAGCGCCTCCTGCCTTTCTCACTGCTGCAGCTGCCTTCTAGTTTGAGGGCACTAGCTCAGTCAGAACTAGGGTGAGTAACGCATCCTCAACTCCAAGTGTAGATAACCCCAGAGAAGTGTTTCCATTTCCTTACCCCAAATGTGGAATTTCCCTCCCCAAGTACACCTTCCTTGGGTCCAGTATGGGTAAGATTTAGTCCCAGGCAAGTCAGAGCTTTTCTCTGCATAAAAATGTCCTGGCTTTAAAGTTTGGTATGTCATGGCCCTTGAGGGGTAGAAGTGGGCCATTTATAACACTGGGAAGGAGCTTTTAACCTTCCAGTGGGACTCAGCAGTCACATGCACGGAAAGAGCTTGAGATGTCTGACCTTAAAAATGTCTAGGCTTCTAAGTCACTGAGGCACATTTGACACTTTCAGCTGCTAGGACTTCAGATACAGAAAAGTACAGTGAATACAGCATTCCGAGGTGGAGGGTTACAAGAAAGAGTCCCAGTAAAATCATATGTAACTCTCAAACATTTCCAAAATAGATTTTCCTGTAAAATAAATGATGGTGTCATGTAGTATCAAGGGTTTCTTGGGATTCCTTTGGGATGCCTTGCACAATGCTCATGGCTTACCCCATGTGAGCAGTTCACCCCAACCTCATTCTAATAAAACCTTTAAACCCCACCACCAGCTATTACACACACACACACACACACACACACAAACACACACACACGTCCACCAACATACTCGTGCACGTGTGTGACCACATATTTGGGGGTGTTACCTGGACTCTGTTTTGTTTCAATTTTATGATCAGTCACTAAATATTACAACTTTGTGACATACAACAGTTCTTGTTACCGATCCCCCAGGACACCCTGTCTCCAAGGCTTTAATTTTGAATTCCTTTACCCGCTTGTCCGATTAAGATTTGGCCACAGCAAGACAGTGCTGGAGTCCATAGTTCAACGTGTAATTAAGGTAGCTGTGAAGAGCCTTTCTCTTTCCAGATCAGAAAATTAAGAGGCAAAACGCTCCTTGAAGAGTTCAAACAGTCCAGTTGTGTTGTCAAGGTAGAGAATGGAAAAGAAATATCAGAGCTACAACACCTCTTACAACACTGTCATTAATGTGCATTTTATGTGATTGTATAGCAAAACCAGCATCACTTGGAGAGGACTGAGCTGTTCAGGAGGCATAAGGAAATAGATTTAAAATAACCCTTTATCCATAGATGTTTGGCTGATGTATACTAACTTTTTTTGTGTGAAACGAGATGACACAATATATCTGCATGGAAATGTCAAAGAACAATATCTAACTTTTTGAGAAGAGTTCTCTGTGAATATAGGCTTCCACTTGTATCACAATGTTTCCTGAAGCCTGGACTCCATCATTTAGTTAATATGGGCCAGATTCTACTCACACACAGGTTTAATATTGGTGAAACACCATTAACTTAGATCAGGGGTCGGCAACCTTTCAGAAGTGGTGTGCCGAGTCTTCATTTATTCACTCTAATTTAAGGTTTCGCGTGCCAGTCATACATTTTAACATTTTTAGAAGGTCTCTTTCTATAAGTCTATAATATATAACTAAACTATTGTTGTATGTGAAGTAAATAAGGTTTTTAAAATGTTTAAGAAGCTTCATTTAAAATGAAATTAAAATGCAGAGCCCCCTGAACCGGTGGCCAGGACCCGGGCAGTGTGAGTGCCACTGAAAATGAGCTCACGTGCCATCGGTTGCCTACCCCTAGCCTTCCTTTTCACCAGTGTAAGCGAAAGCAGCATTCACAGTAGTAGTGAGCCACTGTATCTCTCGGGGAAGTGCAGAGAAAACCACATTCGATGATGGGTTCCTTCTCTAGGGAAAAGAGACGATATCCTGTTAGTGAGCAGATAAGACGCATCACTGACGTCTAATTTCAGAAACTTGTTTTGTATCAAAAAACTGCAACACTTATAGTGCCACCATGAAACTGGCACAATCAGTGTGCTGAACATTGCTTCAAAGTATAACACTTGACTACTGCTGCATTTGTGTTGTCCTCATTGGTTTTCAAATTAATACCTTGTCATTGTTTCGGTAGGTGTTAAGAAATGTTACTGGCATCCCAAGGGCCAAGCATTGGCCCTTTGCTTGATAATTGTTTGCTTTGTATTAAAAAACTCCTTTCCCACTGCTTTCCAAACGGTCCTCATTTTCACCCTGGAAATTACACAGGAGTGTTAACTAACTTCAATTTACAGTGGCTGACAATCACATCTTAGAGAGAACCGATACTTTGTGATCTGAGGTAAATCACAGTAATGAAAACTAATGACACTCGTTATTAACAAACTTACAATGTGCCATGGAAATTTAAGGTTCTGTGGCAGGTCCTGTAATGACTCCTGTTACAGTATTTTAATGGGTTTCCTTTGAGATCAGTTTGATTTCAACATATCAAGCAGTGTGAACTCAATGGGTTTTTTAGTATATTTCTCCCTCTCCACCTACTTCAGTTACCATCTCCTTTAAAGAAAATATCAAAAGTATCACTGCCTTTCACAAATCTAATGTACTTATAAGTTAAGGTTTAAAACCAATGAACATATTTGGCCATATGTACAGACATAACTACAGCTCTAGGTATCCTAGAAATGTAGCACAGATTTAGACATGTTGGGAAATTAGCTGATTTATGATTTAACTAGTTTATTTTAAAATATAAGTCCATGTTCAAGCAAAAGTCTAAGTTTTAAACAACAAAGAAATGTGATTTTGGTGTGAATAATAAAATGTTCATTGCTTACTACACACATTCTCACACCTTAGGAGAAGAAACAAGAGACTAGCGCTGGGTGTTAGCTTTCTAACTTCATATAACAGAGGGTTTGCATATAGAAGGTGACACTGAAAAACCACAGCGTGATTTGTTGTTTCATTAATTAGGTCAACAATACCAAACATAGCACGAGAACTTCCTGGCATCAGTGTGTCAAGGAAAGGCTTTATTCATCCGAGTAGCTTCCCTCTAGGCAAAAAAAGCAAGCGAGATAGTGTGTTTACATGATCTTATGCTGCACAAGCTGCATAGACAGAGTGGCTCGTTGGCTTTGCGGCATACAAAGCAGCCAGCCGAGGTATCAGTTTCTGGCACCCAAGTGTACTGTAGGTATCAACGGGGCGTGTGGTGCAAAGCAACAGTTTAAGGACAAAAGGAAGCTTGAGGAAAGAAACTACAGCAACAGGACTACATAAAGGATCTGCCTTTTATGAAGATGTTTATGTTTTTCTTTCTCTCTCTTCTTTTCTTCCATACAGAAGCCCGGGATGGATGTTGCTGATGCCTATGTGACATTTGTTCGCCACTCTCAGGATGTCTTGCGTGATAAGGTCAATGAGGAGATGTATATAGAAAGGTTATTTGATGTAAGTAAATGCCTTCTCCTCCTTGGAAACCAAGCAGGAGACTCCCCCAAAATGTGACAAAATAAGACAGGAGGATAAGTCACATTTTGAGAAAATTGATTGGTTATAGATTACAAAACAAAAAATCTTTCCTTTCCTTCTGACTAAAGCTCTTATCTGCTGTCCACCTGCTCTAACTCTGTACTCTGATCTACTGTGTCCTGGTCTTTATGTGTGTGGTTTGTAAGATAACAGCATCTTTTAAGCCAATACTTACTATGTTAAGTTTGTGAGAAATCTTCCTATAGAGGAACATCTTGGTCATTGTTCTTATCATTAAAATCCGAGCCAATTTTATGGCAGATGTGTTAGTCAGGGACCATCTCTTTGGTATGTTAATTAATTGTTACTGACTGCCCAGCACTCAAAACTTGAAAATGAACTCTGCTACCTATTTATATTTTTTTTAAATGACCAAAAGATAGCTGATAAAATCCGTATTTTCATACTCAGAAGGACTACGTTGTGGTGTCTAGCACCAGATGTAAAACCTATAATATGGTCTCCCTGGGGAAAAATGGGATGGTTGCTCTAGTCAAAAGGACACAGATTTTCAGGAGTTTTGTCCCCTTTGCACCCCGCCCCCTGCACCAAATCAATTGATAACATGTAAAAGAGAACATTGACCTTGATGCCCAGCAGCCTACATTTATTTTAAATATGAATGCATGTTAACTGATGTACCTGTCTCTCTCTCTGTTGCTTTTGTTGTGTGACACACTTTCCGTCCTTGTAGCTATTGTTCACTGAAGGTTTTATGTTTATGGCAAGCACTTAACATTAGTGTTTCAATCACTTCTAGGATCTTTGTTTATATATTGATTTCTGTGACTGTGTGAAACAGCTTACATTCAAACTTTCTTTTCTTTCACCTCTCAGCAACATCATTTTTCAGTCTTCTGGCTCTAGAATGTTAATAACTTTATATGCTTTGTTTACTTACTCATTTGCTTCCACAGTGTGTAGGGAAGGCTTTTTTTTTCCCCAATCAAATGCCTTCTTTACTTGATATTCTTCTTTCTTCACATCATCTTTCCCTTAGAAACCTCTTCTTACTTTATAATTCCCACTCTTTCTTTCACTGATATCCTATCAGATTAAAATGGAACTTATCTCTCATGTCAAATGTTTTATCACATTATATCAAGTGGCATGAATTAGAGTCAAATAATCTTCCTGTGTACATCTACTAGCATGGCCCATATCCACTGAGAATGCCTCATTCATGCATAAAGCACACTAGTGACTCCTTAATGCTCTATGCGTGCTCACTCTTCAAAGAATTTAAAGAACAGAATGCCAGATATAAACCACCCATCCAGTAAGCATTGAAAAAAAGGACACAGTCACTTCTATTTTGCAGCAGGTCCACTAGCGCATTGCACATCTATGTTGAATTTTATTCCATAAGCAGTAAATTTTCAGAGATCAGCTGGGTTGTTCTTTTCAATGCCTTAGTTGCCTTTCCTTTGATCAGTTTCTTAAGATTCGCAGTTGTGTGGTTTTTAGAACTTTGTGTCATTAGCTCAAACTCTAAAAATCTGTCACTGACCTGAGTATTTATTTGTTTGATCTGATCATTCTTAGGATCATAAAACCATATTTTGGTTAAATTAGCAATAAAAAAAAAATAAGAATAGAAGGCAAAAGTACATAATTCCCTCCCCCCCCCCCCCCCCCCCCCCCACACACACACACATTTTTCATAAGCTATACCTTTCCTAACCTGTTAGGCAGGTAAATGATAAAGGATTTTATTAATAGTAATAAATCCTATAATATTTACATTTCTACATATGTTTTTACATAACTGCGTGCAGCTATCGAGGCATTGTGGAAGAGCAATTCACTTTTTGCTCTGATGTGTTAGCAATTCAATTCTGGGACCAAATCCTGCTGACTACATTCCTCTGTGTCTCACTCAAATGCATCTCTTCACATGAGTAAGGTGCACAAGATTGGATCCTTTATTTCGATATATGGGATTAGAATGCACTAGACTTTCAAAGGTAGCAACCTTAATTACTTAAAACTGTGTTTTAAACTGGCTGCTCTCACTATTGCAAAATTGTTTCTGAAAGAAATGCTTATTTCCCAAGTTCAGCCCTAAGCTAAAGGACAAGGTGCTGACTTCACTGACTGAACTAGTAATAGTGCAATTAAATTGGGGCCCGATCCTGCACACCCTTAGTACTGGACACAGTGGTGAATGCTGTGTGATGCTAGCATGGTTCCCAGTGGTGAAGGGTTTCAGGATTGGGCCCTTCAGTGTCAATTCACAGAAATCTCCATCACCTAGAAATGGTTTGTTGCAGTATCTGTAATTGAATTTCCCACATGCTTGTTTTCTACACTTTAGCAGCACAGCATCAGTTTGTGAACATTTTGCATTGTTTCAGTCAGTTTTCCTAACCGTGGCCAGCCCTGCTCCTATGACAGTTGGTGATAAGCTCCCATGGATTTTAATGGGTTCAGCGTCACATCCATATGTTTTCTTTTGTTTTGTTTTTATATAGACGTCTTGGTCCAGGTTTTACTCTCGGTTATGCCCACGCAGCCAAAAGCAGACTTTGGCCGCTTTTGCTCATTGTGTTGTTGTGAAGTCTGAGTAATAAAGCAAACCAGTTGTGTATAAAACCTAGAATATTCTTGAAGTATTCAGCCCTTAATTTCATGGAGCTAAACATTGTGGCCAAATAGTTTTATTTATCTTCTTTGTTAATCCCAGTGATAGATTTCTATAAAACTGTCAGGTTTGTCAAGGCGTTTTTTTTGTTTTTTGGGGGGGTCCTCCAGGTACAGTTTTAAGAAAGATGGAGAATGAATAATCAACATTTGTATTATAAAATAGAAATATCCTTTTAAAAATATGTGTGGGCTGATTCTGCTCTCATTTGCATCAGTATATTTTAGGAGTGACACTCTTGCAGTCTGTGGAGTTGCAGCAGTGTGAGTGAGGCCAGAGTCAGATCAGAATTTGAAATCTGGATAGAGACATCAATTAACATTTTGCAGGCCACAGCCTCAACTGGGATAAATCAACATAGCTCAATTTACCTTAATGCAGCTCTGCCTATTTATTCCAGCTGAGAATCTGGCCCTACATTTTTAGTGTATCATGTTAACTCGCTTGCCATGGTTAGTGACCAGGCCAAAATCTTCCTGTCACATGTGTGCTGCAACCTCATTGATTTCACTGGGGTTTCAGGATTGTCAAGAAGGATATAGGGACAAGGATATAGGGATAGATCCTCCTCCCATGCAAGTCACTGGAAAAACTCCCATTGACTTGACTGGTGCAAAATCAAGCCCATAATTTGGTCCATTACATGTTCCATTTTTTTTGTAGCTCCTGGGGGTTTTGGTTCCTCCCTCTTCTCACCTGGTATTTCCGTTTATTTGCTCTGTTTGTTTTCTACCATTACAAAAGGCTGGATACTATTAGTTATACCATGTTCCCAACAATATTTGAGGTAATATTCTTAGTGCTCATTGTGCCGGTACCTGCATAGCAGAACTGTGCTCTTTGGTGGATATTGGTGCTTGCAGAAGATTAAAATGTAGACCACACAGCAGGATTAAGATAATCTCCTTTATTCTGTAAATTAGTCAGTTTTTTCCCTGCAGTAAAGTCATCATCTTAATTTTTAATATCTGCATTCTCTGGGTCATTAAAGGAACAGATTGTGAAATTCTGCTGGTAATCAAAAGCTAACTAGGATTTTTTATTATTTGATTTTTGAACAGTGCCTATTTACTGCAGATTAACATGATTTATTTATTTGGCCTGTCCCACTAAACTGGTAGTATTTTTTAAAGAGACAAGGAGGGTGAGGTAATATCTTTTATTGGACCAAGAAGAGCTCGGTGTGGCTCAAAAGCTTGTGTCTGTCCCCAACAGAAGTTGATCCAGTAAAAGATATTACCCCAGCTGCCTTGTCTCTCCAATATCCTGGGACCGACACAGCTATGACTACACTGCATTTGTTAAAGCTACGATACTGTAACATGGCTCACTGGTACAGAGAACTAGTAAGAGAAGAATTTAAGAACAGCTTATTGACGGTCTTTGTTTATGTGCATGTCTCTGTATGTTCATGTGGTTTAAAAAATTGTATGATGCTTTGAAAAAAGAGAAGCTGCAAACTCAGTTTAGTGTAATAGTTTGTCTCTGAAGGGTGATTTTTGACATACAGACGGTCCCCAACTTATGCAAGCGTTCGGTTCCAGAACGCCTTGTGTAACTCGAATTTTGCATAAATGGGAAACGTGTACCCGACCGTTAGCAAAAAAAAAAAAAAAAAAAAGGGGAAAAAATCCTCCTATTTCTAGCTTACGGAACTTTTTCCCTAAGTGCGGATTTGCGGAAGTCGGGTTTGCGTAACCCAGGGGGCGTCTGTATTTGATTGTTTCAAATACGAAGTGTGGGCCAGATGGGCTTGAGGTATGTCATGGACCTGAAGAAAGGTGACTGATCTTGCAGTCATTGAAGCCAATCCTGTGTGGTTCTGAGCCCTCTCAACTGAGGGCACTCAGCGTCTTTTAGGACCAGGCCCCTACACAGCCAGAATTCCCTTTGAGGCCAGCGGAAGATTTGCCTGCAAAGATTAGTGCCTTTAATGATGATAGTTTACAGATTTAGATCCGCATACGTAGTTTATGTATTTTCCAGCCAATCAGAACCTATCTGATCACAAAACTATATGGTGGACCTGTTGATATTATAATCACTAGCCTGACTTTTGCCTAACTAGCAAAATACTGATGTCTTGGTCACAGGAGTGTAGCTAGTGTACAAAAGGCTGCTGAATGTAGAGAAAGCAACCATGGTTCCTGTGAATTTCAGGATATTGATGCAAACCTCCAAAGTCCATAAATAGCGCAGATGGTATTTTTTCTTTCTCATGATTAATTCAATATCTTACCCCCAAAAAAACCCAAAACATGCTTTTGATATGAGAGATCAGATCATCAGGAGAAGCTCCTAAGATTGCAAGATCTAAACAAAAATTAATTTATTTTTTTCCTCCATGTACTTCTTGAAGACACAAGCCTGAGTAGAAGATAAGGATTAAAACAGATGTGCTTAGTGCTAGTTCATCTGCTTAAATCTAGCAGTCTCTGAGATCAGTGATTAAAAAGCCATCTCTAACTTTGATGAAATCCACTGCAATGGTAATATTGTGTCTTTGATAGCTTTCTTATGGGCCTCGTGTCCGCCTAAACCGGACATAGAAAACATTTGACTGGAGATGATACATGGATTATATGGGTCAATTATACACTTAATCTGTCTTCTGGGGATTAAATGTGCATAGATTGACTCTGTGTATTTGGCTTGTCCTTGGCAGTTATCAGATCAGTAAGGTTGCCCTTACTGAAAAGTCTGGTAAGAACTTAATCATGCAGTGATACCGTCCTGATGATGCAGTCGTAGTTACAGTGCTAACTGCTCTGTACTTTTGCAGAAGGCTTGACTTACCATTTTACTGTCACATTATACATTCAGCTGCCTCCGAACTCTATGTGCAGACAGTTATAGCCTGCATACTTGTTGTTAAAGGAGTGGTTTAAAATACCTTCAGGAAGCCACTTTGTATTTGCAGGAAAAATGAGGGTGTTTTGATGTTGACACACAGAGGCAAATGGAAATCAGTGGGTTTGAGGGATGTAGGTGAGGAAGCCAGGGAGGGAGGGCAGAGTAAGGCGGTCCTGAGAGCTGTTCACCCCCATGGTTGCTTGTCGGAGAGAGGATCTTCAGCTTTGATGGGACAGTCACCCCAGCATCCGGCATCTGCAATTGGAGGCTCTGACACAGCTCTTCAAGATGGGGCCATTTGGCCCCTTCACCCTCCCCACCTGCCAGGGAGATCCCAGAGCACCTCATGCTGGAACATCACGGGAGGTGCTGCCTCCCCCACCTCTGTACGCTGGTTAGGGGCCCAGAATAGGGATCAAGAAACCTGGGTCCTATTCCCAGCCTTGCCAAGTCAGCTCAGCTCCCTGCCCCTCAACTCCGCCATCTCCGATACATGGATCAGGCTTGTCCCCTGGCAAAGTGCTCTGTGCAATGCATTCCTATCAGATATGGCAGCAGGAATAGACCTCCATGCCCATGAGTCCAGCCGGAGCACAGCTCTGGAGATGCATGAGACAGGATTTGGTCCCGTATTTTTAAAAGGCAATTATACTAAATATTAATTGATTCATGAATGTCAAACGTATCACGTCAATACAAGTCGGAATCGAAGGAGTGCTGAAGTTGAAAAAAGAAACTTCGGCACAAATGACTTGGACCCCAGATCAGCAGTTAGCACTGGCTTTTATGGGACTACTCGTGTGCTTAAAGATACGCACGTGCCCAAGTACCCTGCTGAATCCGCACTTCGTATACTCCTAAATATATGGAAATTCGCAGTGGGGATATTGACAGCTATAGAAGAAGCTCGTGCAGCTGGCTGATTGAACCTTAGAAAACAGCTACTTTTCCTCCTGTACAGCCAGACTGCTCACTGGGGCACCAATTCTCCTACTTCCATCCCGAGACAGCCTCCCTGTGCTGTTTCTTCTTCAGCTGCTTTTGTCTAAGAAAGAGTCAATTTTGAAGTGAAGAAAATAAAGCAGATTGGCCTTGGGAAATACTGCATTGTTTTAAGCATGTCTTTAAAAGAGTTACTTTTAATGCAGCCTTTGTTTTTTCAGTTAAGGCATAATGTTTGAATCAGTTGAAGTCACGTCAATTGAATTTTTTACTCAAAGAAAGGAGAGTTAGATTGCAGGTACTGTGCTTCATGGCAGTTGAGTAAAAACCGTAAAGTACATTGTGGTGAAAAATATTGTCTGTATACAGCTATTGCTGCCCTGGGGAAGAAGAACATTGTATACCCTCCTTTATTAATGGGGGGGGGTTACCCAACAAAAAGACATGTTTCAAACCCACATGCAGGATCATGCTATTTCACAGCTGACCCCTTCGTCTTTTGGAGTTCGTATGCAAAGCGTGTTTTTAAAAAGGACAAGAGATGTTTAATAGGCTTATTAATCATGGCAAAAGGGAGGAGAAGACCTGTTTTCGTACTGTTCCTGCCCACAAGCTGCCCAAGGTAGTGAGGACTTGTTCCGGAATAGGATCTTGCCTAGTAAATGTATTCCGGTAACAAGGTTTATTCTTTCATGAAGTATTCATTTAAGTAGGTTTCATTTAATTTATTTTAGGGAGCCTCTTAATAAAATAAGTCCTAGATCTGTCACTGGATTTTACATGCGTGTAAGAGTTTTTCCCTCTAAATGTCTTTATCAGAACAGCTTTTCGTGTTTCAGGAGACATTTGGTGAAGACAGTTAATTTGTTTTCTTTTCCAGAGGAGATTGTTCCATTAATCATTCTAAGAAGTCAGACTGATTGCTCTGTTACTTTAGGTCAGCATAGTCGTGCTAACATGATCTGCACAGTGCTTTTTAGCGTTGGAGAATATTCTTTTTATGGCAGACTGTAAGCAACAGACTCTTTATTTTGCCATTAAAAAAATATCCAAGGTACATTTTGTGGAAGGAATATTGTCACGTTGCATTACAGAAGACAAATCGTCCTAAATTCTGAAATGAGAGGTCAGTTAGCTTAACAGCATAGTCTTTCCTGCTTAGCCAACATAGATTGTTGGATTAGAGCTCTATGTACATATTTATCACTGTGCAATATATGCAAGTCATGTAGGGCCAGATTATTAAAGTTATGCAGATAGTGAGATTTTCAAAAATGCCTAGGTACCTAACTCCCATTGCTGGGGGCAACTGTGAGGGGTAAGGTGGCTTGCCACCTTAGGTCCTAGTTGAATTTTCAAGAGCACCTATTCGCAGCTTTTAAATACCTTCGAAAATCTGGCCCTTAACACACTGAGATCTGCTTGTCTAATTGTATTTAACAGTTGTTTTTAACTAATTTGAGCTTCCAGTTGGTAGTTAGTCTAGAATGAGAACCTACAGGTCCAATCTTGCATTTCTTGTGACCCTAAAAGCCCCATTGATTTCCACTGAAATTTTGCAAGCCCAAGGAAAGCACGACTGGGTCAAAGTTTAAGTGTGAAGATATCAGGAGTGTTGTGTGTAAGACACGGGAGGTAATTGTCCCACTCTATTCGGCACTGGTAAAGCTGAGCTGGAGAGCTGTGTCCAGTTCTGGGCACCACACTTTAGGGAAGATGTGGACAAATTGGAGAGAGTCCAGAGGACAGCAACCAAAATGATCAAAGGTTTAGAAAACCTGACCTATGAGAAAAGGTTAAAATAATTGGGCATGTTTAGTCTTGAGAAAAGAAGACTGAGTGGGACTCTGATAAGCTTCAAATATGTTAAGAGCTGTTATAAAGAGGATGGGGTCAATTGTTCTTTATGTCCAGTGAGCGAGGACAAGAAGTAATGGCCGTAGTCAGCAGCAAGAGAGATGCAGGTTAGATATGAGGCAAAAAGTTTCTGACTCTCAGGGTAGTTAAGCTCTGGAACAGGCTTCCAAGGAAGGTTGTGGAATCCCCATCATTGGAGGTTTTTAAGAACAAGTTGGACAAACACCTGTCAGGGATGATCTAGGTTTACTTGGTCCTGCCTCAGCGAAGGGGGCAGGATTTGATGACCTCAGAAGGTCCCTTCCAACCCTGCATGTCTATAATTCTGTAATCAATAGTTAGCGCTCACGTGACACGAAATAGTCATGATACTCAAGTGAGAAAATATTTTAGCATTGGAATCTGAGACTTTGTAGATAAGTCAGTGGCAAAACGAACAATTCTGTTCCCCCCCCCCAAAAAAAATCCTATATTTCACTGGGCAAATCCTTTTTCCACCCTGCTCCTTTGTGCACCTAGAAGTCCCAGCATGCAGTGGGATAGCTACACATGGGGAACAGGGAGTTCCTGTGTGCAGCACAGAGTGGGTTTTTCCAAGACAAGTCTGGGGAGAACCAGAGCAGGAGCTGAGCGGGTAGGTCTTTGACTGTCCAGATCTGTTGACCTAACCTCATGCACGTTTGTCAGGGATAACAGAAGGATCTGCTGCAGGGCTGAGGCAACAGCTGTCATCACAGAGTGGTTCACTCCCTTCCCATGGCCCATGGAGCAGGATTCCTTACACCCGTGTACAGCATACGCTGTGTGCTGGGAGGAGGATTAGGCCCTCCGCACTGACAATGAAGGATTGTTTGATGTCCAATAGCTTCTTCATGCCTCGTTCCCTTTTCTCTCTGCAGTCCAGTCCCCCACAATTGCTCCCAGGGTAGCAAGTGAGCCAGTGGTGCATGTTAGATTAGCAGTTATAGGCCACTTCATTTCTCTTGATCTGCAGCTCTTTTCTTTCCCCAAGATTCCTTTAAACCTCGCCCTGCACTTATGATATCAGCGTACAAAAATGCTTACCAAGAGCTGGAAAAGAAATATCTTTTCTCTGTCCTGAAATCCCACGTACGATACCAGAGGATCCTTTTCTCCCCATTCACTCTTTTCCAGTTCACAGTTAATACCTAGGCAGCCTTTAACTACACTTTTTGGAATGTGTAGGCTATACAAGAGAACTCAATGAAAGGTTCCCAGCTCCAGTTTGTGACGTCTTTTGATTCAGTTCTAGTGTTAAAATCTAAAAAAAACCCTGTACAATTAAAGTATTGTATAACATACATTGCATCTTATTAATCAACATTACATCCAATTATACTGTCATTGTATTATATTGCTTTGACAAACAAAGGGCTGGGCTCTTTACAAAAATGTTACGTAGCTATTATGTTTAACCAGGTTCTTTATATGGGAACCTCGGTTTAAAATGTCAACATCTTTTCTTTAAAAAAGAATTAAAAAAACACAAGTGGAGAATGCAGAAAACAGTATTGCAATCTATAGTCCATCTTTTTTATGCAAAAACTATTTTATCAAAATTGCAAATAATGTAAAATTTAGTGGGGGCAAAATCATTTGGGGCAGTGATCACTTGTGTGTAAAATACCATGCTACAAGCACTGTGAGTTTTGCACAGCTGTATCTGCTTGGGAGGAAGAGAAGGACAGGTACCCAGGAACAAAGCATGTCAATACACCCAGACCACATTTAGGGCCAGATCCTGTAAACACGTACCACTTTACTCATCCGAGTAGCCCTATTGACTAGGGGTGGATAACCCGCATTGACTCTGGTGGGACTACATGTCTGAGTAGAGTTACCCCCGAGCATTTGGAGGATTAGGGCCCTAGAGAACAACTTGAAGAGGCATGTGTCCTTTGGAATTAATTGCTGCAAACACTGGGTGGGGTTACAATTCACGGGTGAGGTGCAATACCCTATGTCAGAAAAGCCACCATTCAGGGCCCACGGGGCAGCTGTGATCCAAGAGGACCCCCCCACACACACACACACAGGTACTCCAGCTATTCCCTGGATCTCATGACTCCCTCAGTCACAACCCAGAAGCAATTTTTAAGACCTATATCCTGCAACTGTCCCTACCTGGCAGACCCCTGCACCTGCAGGGAGCCAGGGCTCTGTCTGGACACAGTTGCAGTGTTGGAGTCTGAGGCCATCTGGTTGCAACAAGTGAGTGCATTGGATCCCCATGTCTTTTACACCTCTGCACGGGCTTTGTTTTTAAGAATTAAACATGTATTCAACTGCATTCTTCCCACCTTCGAATCCTACAGGCAATGGGTTTTGGCCAGGAGAAGCGTTATAAATCTTTAATGGCCAGGGCGTTCGTTTTACCTGTCATCAGAAAAACAGCATCTTCTTCAACACAACCACACCAGGCTAGGGGATTGGTTCCATCATAACTCAGGAGAGCGCCACCTTCTCAGGCCCTGTCCCTGGAAACACACGTGTGCTTAACTTTACTCACCCGAGTCATCCCACCGACTTCCGTGAGCTGCCAGCAGTTCTCACACACTCCTGCATAGGTTCACCACCGTGTGCTTTATGTACAATGGGCTATACAAGTCCTTCTCCCCCCATGACATAAGGCTTTGACCTTCTCCCTAGGCACAGAGGGAAAGGGGGGGGAAATCTCCCCTCCCCGAGAGCCTGGGCTGCTCTGGCCCTTCCATCGGGCCTTCCCCTCTTTCCCCTTCCTCTTCCTGTATCTCTTTTAACTGTCCTCAGCTGAGGAGGAGCTGAATCACCTGGTGTTTAACCAATTATCTCCTCAGTTTGGCCCCGGTGGGGATGCTTACGAAGTGCACAGAGTGGTGAGTCCACCATAGGCTACTCACACTCTGTGACACGCCCCTTCCTAGAGTAAGTCGCTTTTTCCTTTGACGTCCCCCATCCAAGTGCTGTTGAGACTGGGCACTGCTTCTTTTACTGGCTCTAGGGAGACGACAGTCCCAGGTGGTGAGACTTCACGATGGATGGGACTTGTGTGGCTAAATCCTAGGCAACTATTTGGAAATGTAGAGGAAACTATAGCGTTTACGAATCGTGTGATAAATATAAAGCTTGGATTGTTTTCATAACTGTCCCAGTGTCGTGAAGGTGCAGGAGTTAATGCCTCCAGTTGGCTTTTTTTAAACTCTCTCTCTCTGTTGAAATCTGGGCTTGGATGACGTTAAGGAGCTGAATGGCTTCAGAGGAACTATAATTTGGAGTTAAGGAGCCTTAACCCATCCCAGAGTGCTTAAGTGGTGGTGTACAAAATGTATTCTAATTATTAATTAATTGTATGCAGCACAGAGCCCTAATGCAGAAGCTCTCCATGAATGAAATGATTCGGATGTTTACTTATAACGTAAGTGCGAGACCAGATATATGCATAAAAAATACAAAGCAAAAAAACCCCCAGATTAGAATCGTCTTTTTCCATTAATAATAGTGGGAGTTGCGTGTCTAATCTCATAAGCACAGCACTGAACATTTACAACCAACAAGTCCATTTGCTAGAGACAACAGGAAGTTCTATATGGACCTTCCATTAGCACTGACGGGAATGATATGCAAGAGACCCCTTCAAATCAAACTTAAACCCAATTAAGGGTGAAACTCCATCCTTAACTCGCCCTCTTGCTGAGGTCCTCAAACAGTGGGTGATCTTAGCTACCGTATGTACTACAAAAAGCCTGCTGTACTTAAACACAACTGTGTGTGAGTTTCAGCTTTCACTTTGAATTTCCTTCCTTGTGTCTAAGGCATTCCGTTTACATGATTCAAACAACGTTTTTGTGGTTTCTTTTGAAAAAGATGGTGTAATTCAATGCCATTTACATCCTAGACAGATGATTAATAGTTCAGGGTAGCGGCTTGATCCTATTATGTAAGGCTGACACTGTGGTATTATTAAATAATAATACAAATGATTTTAATATCAATCCCCTTTGACTTTACACCCTGCCCACATAGTTAAGCTTTCAGTGTGAATGAGATTTCACAGCCCAGGAATAATACAGGGGGGAAAAACAATCAGAAGTTACAGAGCAGCAGGGTTGTAGGAACTACTCTAAATGTATCTGCAGTGAAATCATTATAGTATTATTTAAAAAAATCTTTGCCGAAATGTCCATCTGTAGTCTTAGCAAAGCACTTCAGTCACTTATTTAAACCAGGGTTCATTATTATTATTGCTTATGCTCTACCATAGATGTCCATGGTGCTTTAACAATATAATAGTAATAAATAAAAACATAGCACTATCATTTAGCACTTACTGAGCTAAATGTTAGCAAAAAATAATTGAAGGCATATTGCTTATCAAGAGGAAAATTTGCCACTAACATAGGACCCTATCCTGCGAACATCTTTACTTACTGAAGTCCTTACTCTTATGAGCAAGGTACTGTTTGCTGTTCTATAGTGTCTTAAATAAGGCGTGTACCCAAAATATTATTGAAATGTGCATTCTGTTTCTGAAGGTAACCCAGTTGGAAATCCCTACTGGAAGGTAAGCTAGCGCATCACAAATTGTTACCCAAAAAAACAAGTTATCAACTTTTATATTTTGAAAGAAACAACGCATAAAAGAATGTGTTTTATAATAGAAAGACAGCTGTCTCTGCATACTCTTTCGGTTATGCCTTGTTATTGTGTGGTCTGTGGTGGTATACAGAAAGACAGCCACCTTTTTAAGTACTCTGTAGAATATTTAGTTACTCAGAGATCAGATACTCTTATTGTATGGTCCATGGTGGTATAACAGAAAGATAGCTATTTATATATTCTTTCTCAATAGTGCCTGTGATTTTATAGCCTGTGGTGATAGTAGTGGAGAATTTGATAGATACAATATTGGTGTATATCCAATTGTTTGTGAACATCAGAAGTTTTGAAACTTGGTTGTAATCGAGGAATATAAGCATAAGCTTGAACGGCTAAAGAGCAGAAAGACCCACACATAAATGCTATTATGTACTTAATGAGGCAGGGGTTTAAAAAAAATCAGCCACACAAGTTGGTTTTATCAAAGAAAATGTATAAATAACAACCAGTGATTCAAACTCCTTTACAAAGAAAAAGCAGGGGGAAATGAAGCTAGCACTTCACTTGTGGCATCCAGATAATAGTATTTACTACACTAATCTTTTTGGCTTAGAGATTGACAATCAATATATTATCATCAACAAGCATTAACACACACAAAAAGCTTCCATTTCGCTTTTTCTTGAACCCTGTCTCTAAGTCCTTTAAATGTAATTAAAACTGGACAGCCCTCCCAATAGTGCAAATTACACTTAAAATAATATTAAATATTTGTACTGGGTGAGGACAAAAGTGTTGGCTTGTGCAGTTGGTTGAAAACGCACACGCACACACACACACACAGAAAAATTCGAGCTAATCAAAGTTAAAATAAAGTCTCTCTCCCTCTCTCTCTCCCAAGACTACTGTCTATAACATGTTGTTCCTTATAGAAAGTGGGATATGGTGGCATTTGCTTGATTAACTTGCTCGACAAAAGTGACAGCTGCTGCGGGTGCATGTAGATAAGCTGCACAGCGCAGTTCCGCCTTTGTACATCTGTCAGCCAAAAAGGAAGACTAAAGAGTGAAAAGAGACAAATTGGTCCCAAAAGGCAATCCATTCAACTTAGGAGGTTTGCTCTATTCAGGCACTCACTGTGAATCTCAAGTACTAGGTAGCTTATTCAATTTCATTCATTCTTTAGAATGAACCCACAAGTGTTTAATTTCTTATTCTGCCCTATAAAAGGGGGAGCTTTTTTTATTGGAAGCGTTAATTGTAAGACTGGCTGATCAATGCTTACAACATTAACTCGTCATTCATTTTCTGTTTAACTATTTTGGGGATCTGTAATGTGGTAACTTCTCACTGACTTCTCGGATTGCTGTCTGAAAAATCCAAAAATATTCCGACATACAGCTCTGTGAACCGGGGCCTGTGCCGAGGAGAGCAAGGAGTGAAGGCTACGGGCCAGATCCTCAGCAGATGTAAATCATCATAGGCCACTGATTTTATTATTTGCATTGCCATAGCACCTAGGAACCCCAGTCACTGTTACGCTAGGTGCTGTACAAACACATGGAGCTTCATCGATTTACACTGGCTGGAGGAGTGATCCCAACGTGTGCCTGGTTACACAGACAGGTGTCCTGGCTCAGAAAGGTAATATCCTCTGCAGAAGAGTTACTCAAAGATCAGCTTCCTAACGAAGGTGGGGGAGGAGGCCTGCAAGCATGGCAGCCTGCAATAATGATAATAGCAAAATATGGTTTTCATTGAGAAACTGGAAGAAAAGTTTATAAACTAGTGGGAAGGGCACTAATGTGTGGGTAGGTCTCAGCAGGGCAGAGACGTTTCTCTTTTTGTGGCAGAAGTTTCTCTGTTCCCATCTTCTAATTGACGCTGGCGGATTGCTGTTAAATTCATGAGTCTCGGGGGGCAGCAGCTCTTCACATCCACACCAGTCTTTGCCACCATCCTACTCCGCAATTTAGCGGCAGTATCAATCTCTCTGGTCTAGGCATTTCTATGTGCCCTCCACTGTGGTGCCTAGAAATTCACGGCCCTTCTTCCCCACCCCCTCAGCCCTGTGCCTGCGGCTCACCCCTCTGGGATTCTAGGAGGAAGTGTACTTAACCTTTTTGTGCTGGGGTGTCTATTAACCCTGTGACAGGCTGCACCCGGAGGAGAGTCAGGGCTGATACAGGCTAATGGCAGATGAAGCCCAGCCAGGGGAAGCGCTGGGACAGGCAGAAAGAGAGGAAGTTGGTGTTTAGAGGAGGTGGCGGGAAGGAATTCTGCTGCCACTCCCTAGAGAAGAAGGGGAGTTGGCAAGAGACAAGGAGGAAAATAAGCCCTGGGATCGTGTCTTAGACTGCAGACTCTGGCAGGACCCCAAGGGAGGGAAGTCGCCACAGGGAGCAGAGGAAGCTCTGGTGGTGACCCGGGGTAGAGCAGAAGATAAGGAAAAGTAGGAAGAAGCTCAGGGAAAGAGCAACTGGGTCTGGGATTGCTAGTTGTAGGGTCCCTCGGCTGGAAGCTGGGGAAGCAGGAGGGTCCGGGGTCGCCTACCGTCCCCTGGGAAAGTGGCACAGTCTGGGCAGTGGAGCGGAAGACTGCCTGAGACACTTTGTCCAGAAGAATTTTGTGTCCCCAGAAGAGGAAAACTATAATGACCTGGCTGAAGGGCCCAGCCATGAAGGGGGACAAATCAAATCAGAGAGAGGGAGACAGCCCAGGGGGCGTGCAACCAAAGGAGGGCGCATCTGACTGGTCGAGAACTAATCCCCTGGTGCGCCACAAGGAGGCGCCCCAGCGGTGCGTAGTTACACTTCCACAGAAAATAAGACAGTTCTTCCCCTAATGCTGTAGCCTCTGCTTAGAGCAAAGGCCTTGGGGCTAGATCTGCTGGTCTGGCTCAGCTCTGTTCAGTGCAGGACGTGGGGAGAGGAAGCCAGAGATGGCATTACACCACTTTTCCTCCACCCCTTCCAATCCAGTTTTGCATCCTGATGCAACTTAGAGCAGCCTCAGGACAGAGTAGGGCCAAAGATCTGACCCCAAAGGTTGCCATCAAACCCAGCTCTCTCGCATGGTAGTGCCTTTGGGCTGGCCCAGAACTGAACTTTTTTAAAATGAGCATGTGTAAAATATAATGTTCCTGATTTTCCACCCACTCATGCTTATCATCATCTACACCTGGGCAAAACCGGTGTAAACCCCACCACTGGGAACGTTCTACATCCAATTTGCATAGGTGTCAATGACTATGCAAGGGCGAAGGTAATGGAGACCCACTCTGCTACTGAAGTGCACGCCTGGGGTTTTAAAGGTTACCTAAAGTAAATTTTGCTTTGGTGAAGTCACCCCACAGGGAGTCGCATGATTTTGCACGTGACACTTTTCTACAAAGATAAAGGTGTGAAAGATGCATCAGTCACGCCTTGGGCAGTTACCATTTGGATCAGTCACTTTTGCAAAGTTCTTACATTCTGTCGTTCCCAGCATACCCTGTCTGAGTTGTCATTCGTCTCCTGTTCATTTCGGAGAGCCAGTTCAGCTGTCTCGCGGTAGCACAATGTGCTACCATGCGCGACTCTGAGTGTGAGACTACAGCTGAGTCCTTCACATCTGGGTTGGTGGGTCTGAGAAGCAACATGGAGCCAGCATGCCCGGTCACAGTGGGCAAGGAAAAAGCCATGTCGTTCCTCAGCAAGCCTCACTTAGGGGACTGAGAGAGAACACTGAGAGACTCCACAAGAACCTGTACCTAGAGGAACTGTACAGGGCCTTGAGGATGAGGTAATTAAGCAAGTTTGAGGGGAAATCCTTGAAGCTCAGGGGACCCCAGATGGCCAGAAGTGGCTTCACTCTTGTGCCCTTCTCAACGTTGACATTTCCAGTATTCTCTCGTACAATAAGCTGAATGCAGAGGATGAGCCGTGTCAGCTCACAGCATCAAATACTGTATCCTGCCTCTGACAATACCATGTGCCTGATGTTTCAGAAGATAGTGAGAATCTCCCATAATGCACCTGGCCAATAGTGTATATGGTGGTGGGGTGCAAAATCTTTCCTTACCCCTATAACGATCAACTGATGGCCTGAAGCATGAGGTTTTGCAGTCCCTATCTTAGTATTCTTTGCTATACTTCTGTTAGTCTTAAAGGTGCCACAGGACGCTCTGTTGCTTTTCGCTAGAAATGTTCTTATATAATTGGTCCTAAAGGACCTGGTCTTCAGAATTTAGGTCTATGTGCATCTGAGTTGTGCGCACATTTGCACTCCAAGTTTGCATACTCCAGGTGCAAGGCTTCAATTCGTATGCTACATGGCTAGATAGGTGTGGCATGAAAGGACGACTTGTGGATTGTTGTAGACTCGTGTAGCCAAGTCATGTGCTTGCAAAGTAAGTTCTCAATTGTGTGCAGACTTGATTACTAAAAAACAGGCTTGGGAGTTCTCCAGGGCTGCCGATGTACGTTCCCTCCTAAGGGAAAAATGAAATGTAGCTTCATGAACCGTTGTGACAGCCTTAAAGGTAGAATTTGACCATCTCTTCTCCCTCCATACACTCGCTGATATTGATCCTGATCCTTACATGGGGTCGGATGAAAATCAGCATAGCTCCGATGACTTGAGCAGAGGACCTGGCTCAGTGAGTGGAGAATGGACACGAGTGTATGGCCGATCAGAGAAACGTACCAAACTGTTGGAGAAGGGGCTCCTGTTTCACAGCAAATTCACGTGTCGGGTTAGCAGCGAAACCCATGGCCGGACGTGAGCACGTTCCTCTTGTGTGCCCCGGTGCGCGGCCTCCTTATTTTGCGTTGCTTTGATGCTGGGTGCCGCGGAGGCAGCCTCCCGCCGCAGAATCCGTTACCTTCGGAACACCTTGAATTCAAAGGCTTGCTCGACAGCCTCCTTTCAACGTTTCAAAACAAGTTCATGGGCCAGACAAAAGGAAGGGGCAGCCTGTGCTCAGTGCTTTCCAGACACTGGTAGGTCACAGTTCTAAATAGATTTGAATTGCTTGGATTGGTTCTGGTTGGAAAGCAAGGACTGAAATCAGGGGTCATAGGTGAGAGTTACTATGGTAATTGAGTAGTATCACCAGTAGTTTTGCTCTCATGAGCATTAAAGCACATAATAAAGGACAAACAAGAGTGGTTAAAGCAAGCAGGTAGGATTACTATGTTCTTTTGTCAGAAGTATATAATGTCTTGTAGTCAGTTTTAAAGACTTCTCAACCCCCAAATCCCCCCCAGCAGTCACCTGCTGAGTAATTTTGTAGGCTTAATCTCCAGCCCTTAACTACAAGCTTTCTGCTAATTTGAGGCAAATGGGTAGTTTTGACACTAAATAGGGCAGTAAAGAATCCCTGACCTAGAAAAAGTCCATTCCGAGGCACGGAGAGCAGAAAATATTCTTTCAGCATCCTTGTAAGACGTTTTGAATGACACAAAATAGCTTTGACTAAACCCTGCTGCAGCCTCCGATTAATGGTTTGCAAAAACTTGCCGCACATCCCCGCTGCAACTTCCCCCATAAAACTTGTCACTTCAGATTGCCATCAGCCACCACAACAATCATCATTTCATGCCTATTGCTAATTGCAAGCACAGCTGAGGCTCAGCGGGGTGCTCTTGCACAGTCCCAGGCCTTTATACCAGCCTCAATCTGTTGTATGGCACTTGTTCACACAAAAAAAACTACCCGCAAAGGCAGAAAGAGGCAGAGTCACCGGTTTCTTGTAATCCCTCTGCTACCCTGCTGACAACCCAGCCCCATAAGCATTCCTGGTTTTGTCCTCCCCTTTACAAAAGCTGAGGTGACCTTAAGCTACTAGTATGTGAGCTTTTGAATGAAGAATACAACTCCTTCAGGTGCATTAGAAAGCGGTGCTGCATCTGGCTTATGAGATTCTGTTTGCAGCACCCCTGGAGTGAACTGTGGCTTCCTGTAACATGTAAAATATGAGTGTGAACTCCAGGTTCATGGCAAGGAACAGGAGGTCAGGCTTCCATTCAGACCTCCCTAAAGAAAACGGGAGTTTGCAGATGTTCTTGTGTATGTGTAATGACACCACCTCCCCAAAAGCACAGGAACCCAGCACGGTTTTTGATAAAACGTGCCACAGTCTGTGTGTTACTTGCAGATTTATTCATATCAATTTTTGCCATTTATATATTCAGAGACAAGCCTGCTATTTCAACAGCTCCCGAGCGCCGACGCCAAACTCTCCTCTTCCAGGCATTAAACCTATTGCTCAGGCTGGCTGGGAGGTTGTCACGGTAACGGTCAAAGCCTGCCAGAGGTCATGCTTCAGCACCCCCTACTGGGTCTGTTCAGGAGAGTCAGAATCTGCCTACTTCTGCCCCGGCAAGAGTGGCAGTCAGGTGTGCTGGGAAAGAAAGGGGACTGGAGAAAGGGAGACTGACAGAGCAATTGGAATCCTTAGGCGGCTACCTGAAGATGCCAACTGCAGTGTCCAGTTACAGCCATTGGGGCCGTTCCTGAAATTCTTGCTGGGAAAAGAACTGAGTTTTTAATTCATGCCTGGCTGGGGGAAAACTGCCATTGGAATTGGCAAGGTCTGAGCAGAAACAAAGAAAGAAACTCCAGGATCTGATTCAGTGGGAGTTTTGCTTGACCAAGCAACTTATGAAAGAGAAGCGCCCTATTGGGGGATAGTTTGGACTGATTGGGCAAGGAAACGCTTGGATCCCCAGTGTCAAAGTAGCGGATGGGTTGTTTTCGGCGAAGCCAGATATTATCAATATATTCCTAGTAGTGAGACACCAACAGTTCTAGGTTGCAATTAGGCAGCCTTACGTTAGGAAGTAAATGTTGCATAACTGATGGCTTAGCCTTGGTAAACAGATCGTTTTAATGCGTTTTAGAAATAAGCATGGGTGTTAGGAGCATAATTGTTCTGTGCCGAAGTCATTTCAATACGCAAATAAAAGCATTGCTTGAACAGTGTTATCCAAGTTCTGCTGAGTTGTCTCCCACCTATGGGTTCTGTGAGCATAAACGCATAATAATAAACATAATCTGTTATGATTGTGTATGAAATGCTCCGAGAAAAGATTGCTATAATTTTCGAAGGATTTTTATTAAGTACAACAACTGAACAGGCAGAAGAAACTAATTAGTTCATATCGCAACAGGACTTTGTCTCTTGTGTCTAAGATCCCATTTCTGTTTGGGAGAGCGAGATTACTTGTAAAAAATATATATATAGTTGTGTGGAAATGTTAACATCTTTGTGTTACCATGAAATCAGAAGTCTTCTTCCTTCTAATAACACATCGTCTCTAGTGATTGTTTCAGTATCTGTTTCACTCATAGCTTACTCTGGTTTTATGCATATGCAAAGTTTAGATGCAGCAATTGAAGAATGCTATATTAAATCTAAAAAAATAAATAGATGTGATTTTTTAAAATCAGGATAAATGTATTAACAGATATCCCTTGAATTGTACCTCATCTATAACTTACAGTATTGAAATTCTTGTGAACTGGATGGCTTAGCCTTGGTGAACGGATCATTTTATAATACATTGAAGAAATACACATGACATGTAGGTCTCATGTTTTAAAGATCTGCATGGTTGACGTTTTAGTAGCAAATGCTTTCCTACCCATAGGAGGAAAGGGGGACGCATTTGGATCCAGAGTCAGAATCCAGTTTGAACCTCCCCAGTGTCCTGGGTGTTTGAATGCATTGTCTTTAGTAGATAATTTAGCTTCATTTGTTTTATGTTTCCAAAGACTCACATGAAATGCTGATGGAAAGAAGGGGATCAAATGTAGGTTGGCAAACTCAACAGCAAAACTGCCAACCCTGTTAGAAGAGCATTGGAAGTCATTGGTATTTTGTGGTGATTATATTGCATGGACTGTAATGATAATTGCTTTGGGGAGTAAATAACTGATAGGTGTTTTTGTTTTTTAAAGACTGAATAAGCCGTGAATTCACCTTCAGCGTCCTTATGGTTCTGCGCCTTGCTGGGAATCTAGCAAGTTAATTTGGTCCTTCTGGGGGCCGCCATCTTGGTTGGTCCAGCTCTTTGTTTCAGTTGATACTGTGGAAGTTCAGTCCTCGCAAGGCTGAGGTGGTTGTTTTTATTGAATAGTTAGACACACAAAGGCTTGCACACCACATTACAGACAAATATAAAGACTGTTCCCTGCCCCCAAGAGACTCACCACTCATTTCTGTGTATGGAAAGAATGAGATACAGCGGTGGAAGATCATATGATGTTCTTATTGCTGCATGCTCAGCTGCTCTCTGGGTGTTGTTTTTAATACTTTAGTAAAACTTGGGGATAGTCTCCAAACAGGGCAGAGATGGAAGTCTAACTCAAAGGAATGACCCTTTAAGGAGGCATTTAAAGGAGGGGAGTGATATTTTCTGGCGCACAGGCTCAGAGGTGGATGGTGGCAGCCAGAGGTCATGGCTCACGTGAACCAAGGGCATGAGCCATTTGAAGAAATGAAACCACCTTCTTCTTTCAGGTTTCTTTTCGGTTTTATATTTTGGGGCATAGGGTTGCGATGACTCTTGAGCAGATATTTCCTGTCTATCAGAGAAACGACAGTAGCAGAGATTCATCGGATGAGGCCCTCACCCCTCTCTGGCCACTGTATGCCTGACAAAAGGGCTGGAGTGCCATAAAGCAGATCTGGTTGTGGAGGGGGAGAATTACTCTGCTGCAAGCGCTGTGGAACGGCCATAAAGTTGCCTTCTGAGGACCTCCTTCCAATCCCTGGCCTAGGACACATGCAGGGAATGGGGCAGGAGGCGTGTGCTGGTGTCTGGCAGCACAGCAGTCCATAATGCAGCCAGGGAGATCCCAGAGTTGTTTGAAGCAGCCCTTGGCGTAGCCCAGAATTACAAGGGCACGAAGGTGGCTTCGTGCTCCGTAGTTTCCATTCCCTCAGGCTGCGCGACCTGTGCTGCACTTCTTAGAGAATCAGAAGCTCACCCATCGATTTTAAGGCCTGGGGCATCATTGTGATTATCCAGTCTGATCTGCATAGCTCAGGCCAGAGGATTTCCCCTAGGGATTCCCCATCAGGCCCATAAATTCTGACTAAGCTACAGCATAGTGTCTGGAAAAAGACATCCAATCTGATGTAGACTCCAATTGACAAAGACTCCACCACACCTCTAGTTAAGTTGCTCCAATGGTTAATTACCCTCCCTATAAAAAATGTGTGTCTTATTTCCAGTCAGAATTGGTCTAGCTTCAGCTCCCAGTTGTTGGATCTTGGTAGCTCTTTGTCTGGTAGCTTAAAGCGCCCTCCACTATCAGTAATCTCCTCTCCAGGTGCCGTACAGTATAGACACCAAGTGAAAAAATTACTCCCCCGTCTTTTCACTGGCCGATCTTCTGTTCCTTTATCCCCGCCCTTTGTGAACAAGAAGTTTGTAAAGCTAAGCGCAAAGGGTCTCTGTGTTCGGGAGCAGTTCTTTGTCAGGAGATGTCAGCCTTGGATTTCGGCTCTGACCCATGGAAGTGTACAGCTCATGCCCATCAGTGGAGGGGATGGGAGCCTTGTGCGTGTAGAGCAGAGAGTGCTGCCCCCCGGACTTGTCTGCCGTACCGTAGACGCCCACGGACGCCCCTCTGTCTGGCTATACAATGGAATTTGGGGAGGAAATGGAGCTGTGAACAGCTGCACCCTGCCTGTGAGGTCATTCCCAGCTGATCGCTGGGATAGTCGCTTACCCTACCAGCAGATAATGCTGCTTGAAGTAGGCTCACCTGGGAGAACCACTACTAAAACTTCTCCCCTGGGGAGGGCAGGAGCCATTAAGTCCTTCGCCCTGCCTGGGCCACTGCCCTTTCTCCAGGGTAGAGATGCCCACAGTCACCCCCGTGATTCACCCACTCTACATAGTGAAAGGGAGGCTCTGGGAAACGTGGGCCATGCTCCAGCCCTGGGGCCCCAGGCAGTGAAGCCGCTGTCCACTCCATCCTCAGCTTTGCACTTCGGTTTTCCCCCAGCCTTCCCCCTACCCTGGCTTACCTGCTTTCCCAGCCCCTCCGCTGGCTCGTTTCCCCCTCCCCTTTCAGCTGGAAACCCCACTGAGACCACAGTCCCTTTCACATGGGGAGCCCAACCAGCAGACTACAGCTCCCTCTGTGTTTCAGTCCCCACCGAAAGGCAGGGACCTGCCTCTTATTTCCTGCTTCCCCTTCCCAGCAGGCCTTGCTCTCAGGCTAGGTCTACACTGCTCGCCTGAAATGGCGGGTAGAAATCGATCTCTCGGGGATCGAATTATCGCGTCTCGTCGGGACGCGACAATCGATCCCCGAATCGACGCTCTTACTCGACCAGCGGAGGTGGGAATAAGCGCCGTCGATGGGGAGCTGCGGAGGTCGATTTTGCCGCCGTCCTCACAGCGGGGTAAGTCGGCTCCGATACGTCGAATTCAGCTACGCTATTCGCATAGCTGAATTTGCGTATCTTAAATCGACCCCCCCCCCCCCCCGTAGTGAAGACTTGCCCTCAGTCTATAGTCAGTCACACGTTCTGCGGGGAAGCCTGGCACCTTGACCTGGAAACTTGGGTCCAATTCTTTTAATCAAGAAAATCCCTTTCTAAAGCAAAGGAGGTTGGACACCTGCTGACAGAGGGCCTTTGAAATCAGTCGAAAGACTCCCCAGAAGGGCTAGTCCCAGTGTTTTACAGTCCGTAGCTCTAACCAGCCACGCTGGGGCTCATCCATTTGTTCTCCCAGCGATAGTAAAGGAACAAATTAAAATGAACCCAGGGCCATAGGCAAGGCAGGTCCTTCGCACCACCTTTAGCCTGGTCTGCTGGGTCCCAACGGACTCCATGGGGTGAATCTGACGATGTGCCAATCGTGTGCTGCTTCTGGTGTATTTTGTGAGGGCCTGCACAGGGAAACATACAAGGAATGTGGGAAGGGATACCAGCTATAGACAGCCCCTGGCAAGTAACCTTACTACTAATCTCTCACAGCTTCTAGGCACTAAATAAACCTGTGCAGGAAAACTCCAGTTCCTTCCATAGAAAACGTTCAATACAAACATTTAACACGCAGCAGGTTGGCTTGCTACATGCTTTTTCAAACAGAAGAGGCTAAATGTCTCACTGAAAAGCAGCTAAATCTGTAGTCCAAGGAGATCCTGGAGTTGAGGCGTGCTAGACAGTAGAGGGAGTGTGTACGGGTAGAGAGTGAAAGTGGGGAGAGGTTCCTCTCTTAGCTACTTCAGTGAGATCATAGGACCCCTCAAACTAGCTAAAGAGGGTAAATTTGGGGCTACCAGAAGCCTTTCATTTACTCAGCCAAATGAATGTTCTATTCAGGGTTCCCAACACGCAGAGGTTAATGTTTCCCAGCTCACTAGACAGTAATTAAGTGCAGTAGAATGAACATAGAACACCAAGATTTGAACTACCTGGTTCTCTCTGGGTTTAATTGGCTGGATGAGGCTGTCACTTTGTGAGCGTGCTGCTGAGCCGTGTCTCTGAGCCTAGCCAGGAAAGAAGAGGTTTTAATTATAAAAAGTTAAAAACAAAAAACAGGCCCTTTGCATTCTTTCAAGTACATCTTCACTAAATTCTGCGCAGCCCTCATTGTGGATTGCTGCTAATTGGCATGTTAATTACGGGTCAGCCTGACAGCAGTCTTAAAACACACCTCTGCTGTGATGCCTACAAAACACTTAACCCTGTTTAGGCTGAAAGGTTACAGGGAACAAAACAGATCGAATGGGTTAAACCAGGGGATGCAAGTTAAGTTGGGATGCAGAAACCAAATTATAAATGTGGAAAAGATGCCCTGCGCCCAGAGGCCCCAGGGAGAATGGAAACATCCTACAGAGGCAGAGCTGGAGCAAGGTACAATTGACTTTGGACAGAAAACCTCCCCACAAGTCGGGGAAAGGAGTGGACGCCATGCCAGGGTATAATGAATAGGGAGTGGTCTGACTACAGGACCTCTTGAGCACTTTTTCAGCTACCTCAGAGATCCTATTGCCGATTTGGCAGCTGGGGACGTTCTGTGGCTCCCTGGGTTAGGAAATCAATGACTGGTCTGTACTGATCCTGCGAGGCAGGAGAGGACACCCAGATGCCATGGTGAGGGGTGCCCAGGAAAGAACCTCAATAAGTAGGTGAGAAGGAGCTAGATGAGGGAACTCGCCCCCTCAACACAGGGGAATATAGTGCAAGAGACCCATTTAAAGGCGTATTCGGGGGCAGCTATGGTCAGGGAAGCCTTTGAACGCACAGTATCTCCAGCAGGCATCTTCACCAGGCACCAATAGCTGGCAGGGCAGGGGGGAAGCATGTGCATATATCCCTGAGAGAAACTAGTTGAGGGGGTTTCACTTCCCGCTGTCCCCTGTTTCTTCCATGAGGAGACATCCCCCTGCAGAGGGAAAATTCATAGGACAGGCCATAGGTTTCCATTGCCCTAGGCATAAGGGGGAAGGGAGTCCCATGACTGGTAGCAAAGTCTGGGGTGGACAGCCAGAATGAGGTACCTGGTTAGACTCCACACTTCTTGCCTCTAACACGCCCTGTGGTTATGACGTGTCTCAGTTGCCTCCTGTCTGGCTGAGGTACAGATCTGCAAAACCCAACCCCAGACAGATCATTCACACTAAAGAAGGAATTTTGTTAGTGCTGAAATGTGCAAGTTATACTAACATGGGCGTGGCCCTGCTCTTTTTTACACTAGAGTAACTGCAATGAAATCAACAGAGGATCACTAGCGTCAAGCTGGTGGGACAAAGGGGGGAATCAGCGCCCTGGTCCCTGATCAATTTTCATTTTTTTCCCTTTGCAATTAACCTTTTGGGGGCAGGTATGTTTTTGTGAGTGTCTGATGAACTGATGATCTCCAAAGAGGGCTAAAAAAGACAGTTTCACTAATGGGGCCATAATCTAAGAACTAAACTACCTCGTTCTGCTTTACAAGAGAAATAAAAATGTCAGCCCAAGTTTGAAGTAACATTGACAAAAGATGTGACTGTCTAACAGACACACTGTCTTAGAGAGGGTCGGAGTGGGGAGGGGAAGAGTATGAAAAGCATTTTTAACTAGCACTTGTTTAAATTTCCACTGGTCTCTGGTGCATGGATTGGCACATGTGAAAAGTAATAGTGTAGGAGTGATGAGTGCACATACTGAGTGTGAGAAAGAGAAGTTGGGTGTGCATATATCTCTGCACAAGTAATTTTTTAATTCCGTTTCAGTTGTTCTTTGGATAATACCAAGTGGATGAAAACTGGTGACATTTTAAGATTTGATTTTTCCCCCTTTTTATCCAGCCGTTTGGAAGCGTTGCTCATATGTCTCTGAGATGGATGAATATAGGAGCAGTGCTCTAACCCCATAGCCCACCAGAGCCTTCCTGCTCTGCAGGGGCGGCAGTCTGCCGTGACACAGCTGTGAGCATTTTTCACAGACGAGAAGCAAAAGTTCAGCCCCTTGAGGGGAGCTATAGTTTCAACATCTTGAAATTAGCTCTTTTTGCTATCTGCTTTTACAACTGTTGGGGTTGAGACTGGAGCAGATAGTGCAGCCAATGCTGTATGCTCTTATGACAGTGTATCCTAGCCCTGCAGTTACTGTGTACTAGTATGATCAGGTTGTATTAGAATCCCCTAGTCCATGCAGTCTGCTCCTCTTAGGGAATCCGAGGCCTCCTACGGCTGATGGGGTTTGAAATTTCAAAGCAGGTAAGTGGCAAAGAAATCTCTGGGTTTGATGTGGTTAGTGGCAGGGTCATGGTGGAGCAGCTGTAAGAAAAGCATTGGGATAAAACACATCCTTGCTGGCAAATCCAATCATTGGCAAAGGTGATACTGCCCACCCTACTGTGGAAAAGCCAGCCGTGCTGTTGCTCTCTGATCGTTACCATCCATAGATGTTCCTTGTTGAGAAGGCTGTAGATGGATGCGTTGTGCTAAAAGTCTGTTGTCCTGGGATGCATGTTTTATTTAATAATCCCTTTTTTGGGATGGGAGGGGGAGAATCTGATTATGAAAAAGAAATGCTCATTCATTGAAATTCTGCTTTTAAAAAAATTCCCTAGTAATCCTGTCATAGTCATTTCACAGGTTGGCAAATAGAAAAGGTCAGTCCTGATTGTATCTGCCTGTTCGCAGATCGTGTTTATTCATGATCCTCATGGGATGTGTTTGCTGGAGAACTTTTGTCTCTCTTGCAGCAATGGTACACCAGCTCAATGAATGTCATTTGCACCTGGTTGACAGACCGCATGGACCTGCAGCTTCACATTTACCAACTGAAAACTCTTATTAGGATGGTAAAGGTAATAATTTTTATGTGACTTTGCATTGGAAGCACTGTGTGTGGTAGGTTTTCTTAGAGGAAATGTATTCTGTAGCCAAACAAGTAAATCATTAATTAGAACAGTTTATATTAGATGCATATGGGGATACTGCAAGTACAAAAATTGATCAAAGGGAATTTGAGGCAGATATAGATTAGAAAAATACTTCCCACAATTATTAAGTAGTTATTTACACTGCAAGGGGGAAAATATATTATTGACATTTAACCCTAATTGTACAATAAACATTCCAAAAATTGACTTTTTTATGTGCAAACATGTTGATCACACCAATTAATCCATTTTAACTTGGGGTTTAATTTAAAAAAATCCCAAGACTTGGTTGAAGGGAAATATTTACTCCCAAAAATATTTAAATATGTCTTGTGCTCATTGTCAGAATGCAAATCATGATTGTTCTCGTAGTTAATTGAAGTAGTTTCTTTTACAATGGGTGTATACAATCAACTCTAAGGGATCACAAAGGTGAGATAACATACCCTGAAAGTAGCATTTTTTTTCTGTGCATGTGTGTGTCTTGGACTAATGATAATTATTTCAGTGTGAAATCACAGTGGTTTACGTGAAATAAGATCACAGAAGGGGGTAAATACGTTTTTTGATCATTTTAGGTTCTATTTGATGCTTTTTGGCCTAGTGTTTTAAAATGTTTGTATTTTCCTGTACTCCAAGAACAAATCAAAGCATAACAAAATTACAACTGAAATGTACTAAATGTACTTTTCATAAATTGGAACAATAGGCACCAGCAAATAATCTCTATTTGTTAATTAGCTGAGGAATTATTTTTCTGGGTTTATGTTCTTTTAAAGCTAATATTGCTTTCGGTAGCTGCTAGACCCAATTTGAGAATGTAACTACTTAATCCAGTTACTGTTTTATAGTGTGTTATTAAATTAATGGTATTACTGCTGGAGTCTTATCTCACAGAAATCAATCAAGAAAGTTCTAAATTCAGATACAAAGAGGTTAATTTTAACGCTTAACTACCCAGGAAACTTTTATAACATACCAATAGCTGCAGACTGTGGAAGGAGGGGAAGATATAAACAGATACACTTATGCACAGTGTGTTTGTTTTTGACATATATAGTCAGTGTCTCTAATGTGCAGGACTGGACTTGTCAACAAGATTTGAATTTTGTAGATAGGAGTATTTAAAATATTTTCAGTTCACTGGAGTAGAGCGTTTTGGTGCCGTGTAACCATGTCTCTATGTGATATGGAGTTTTTATTTTATGAGGGGAAATAACTACGGTATGTGTTGCAGCAATACATTGCCAAGGGGAACTGGATACATCCCAATATACTTTGCAGCTTGTGCATCATTAACACAGTGGGCGCCCGATCCTGAAGTCCTTACTCAGGCAAAACTCCTGTTGAAGTGGCCAAAAGTGGCCAGAGTGTCATTTACACAAAGGCCATTTTCTATTTCTCTGGCGATATAAAGCGGGCACAAGTTACAGTTACACCCATCACTGCATTGCCACCGCCATGTAAAATGCCCTTCGTGTCCGTGATGTCCGTGGAGTACGTCCGTGGACGTTCATGGCCTGGTGATGCAGGACCAGGCCCACTCTTTGATGTCTATTGAAATGAAGCATGAGTAATCTGTGTTGGGGAATTAAACTTGACTTTGTGCTGTTTGTCTCTCCCTCCCAACACGTCACTTCCATCCTAGAAAACCTATAGAGATTTCCGATTGCAAGGAGTGCTGGACTCCACCCTAAACAGCAAAACCTATGACACCGTGCGAAACCGGCTGACTGTAGAAGAAGCCACAGCGTCAGTTAGTGAAGGCGGAGGTCTTCAGGGAATCACAATGAAGGACAGTGATGAAGAAGATGAAGAGGATGATTAGATAATTCTGGTCTAGAGGCCCACGTGGTGGTGGCTTCTTCGCCAGTGCATGTACCTAGTCTATTGTTCAGTTAGCCACATTAGGAATTTTTCTGTCAGCTCTAAATACCCATGAGAAGTTTACCAATACAATTGCCATTTAGCTGTGTGGTAATAAGATTAGCACCTCTGTTTGATTCATTGGTTTCCTAATTTCATATCTCTATGTTCATAAGCAATATGGAGCACCATTGTTTAATACTGTTAATGGAAAACTACATAGAATACATGCTAGGTGTGTCCCCTGTTATAATTAAAGTTTAAACAATGCTTCATTAATGTACTGTATATACATTGATGGTAAATTGTTGTGAAGATGAGTGAATCAAGTACTTTCATTTCTTTGTTTCTCTTCTGTGGATGCCAACTGCTTAAAATTAATAATAACAGCTTTGTTTTTAAAAGAAAAGTGAGGCTGTTACAAATGAGTTTTTTGTTCTCTGTTCTTTTTTTTTTAAATCCAGCTGTTTGAATCATTCTGCATCCCAGTTAATAAACCATGCGCTTCTCCTTAAAGATACAGTTAACTCCATAGAGGGTATGTACCAATGGATTAGTAATTCTGATTGCCACAACAGTAAATCCTAGAATAATGGCTACATTCATGCCATGGTACAGTCCAAAGCAGTTGTTTTATGTCAACATTTGCCCCTCTAAATGTTACACCTTGTTTGTTTCAAGTATCTGTGTATGTAAAAAGGCGACTTTACTTACAATCTTAGATTATAAAGAAGTGTTTATAATAATATAGGAACATTTATTCCAGTAGACTGTTACCATAACTTAAATTCCTTTGTTTCACAATGTTTTTTTAATATATGTCATGTACATTGCATTTTGACCAGTAACTGCATGTCCCCGATTTCCCCCTCCAGAAGCTGTGTAAAATAGTGGATCCATTTTGCTTTGGCCTTTTACAAGCCGACAGTTGTAAAAGTGTGGGAACTGTGGCTTTTCAATAAATGACTATTCAGATGTCCTGAGAATAAACTATGGAGTCTTTTTATGTCTGCCTTAGAAAAAAATGACAAGCTAAGATGTAAGAGTCCCCCCCCCGCATCCCTCATCCCCCATCCCCGTCCAGAATAAACAAGGGCTGGGGGGGGGGGTTCCATGTGGGTATTTCTCCAGTTTATTGATTTAAGTAGATTGTTTTCTACTTCACTCACAAAGATCAAGGTGAGGAAGGCATTAATAAGGACACGTTCCAGACCAGGACCATACTCTATCTTCCCCACGTACCAAGGGTGGAAATTCACAAAGGTATTTAGATGCCCAACTCCGATTGATTTCAGTGGGAGTTGGGGACCTAAACACTTTTATGATTCTCACCCTAGGAGTTCCCAGCATCGCGCTGGCAGTTAGTCCTGCCTTTACCTGCACACACCGCCGTGTGATCCATCGTTCGGGGGCTGGCAGATGGTTTGTTCTTGGAAGTGGTTGCAAGTTGTTCCTATTGTGACACAGTAATTGGCCTTTCCTGACACTTACCAAGGGCCTCCTTTGTATTGTAACCTTCCCTCACAGTGCTAAAAACATCTGGTAGGAATTAAAAGTGCATGTTGCGTGATCAACCTCTTAATTGAAATTAAAACATGATGCCCTGATGAAAAGCTCGTTAGACTCAAAGTTTTACCGGCAAATGTAGTAGTGTTTCCCCGTCGATCCCTCACACAGTCTAATCAGACTAAAAATGCTGTGATGGAGAAGGCTGAATGAAGCCTAACACTTATGGCAATGTTATTCTAGCTGTGTCGGTCCCAGGCGATCAGAGAGACAAGGGGAGTGAGGGGCATCTTTTATTGGACTGTCGGTTGGCAGAAGAGACATGCTTTCGAGCTTCACAGAGCTCTTGACCTGAAGATGAAAGCTCGTCTCTCTCTCACCAACAGAGGCTGGTTCAATAAGAGATATTACCTCACCCAGCTTGTCTCACTTCCATTATTTTTGAAAGCAGTTCTTCTCTACACACCTGGCTGCGACATCCTCTCAGTGCTCCTTGGCTGGCATCACCCCTGAAATCCCATGGTCCCAGCCATTAAAAACAGGCATTCAGCCTCTATGAATACTTAAAGCAAAGGTGGGTGTAAAAATCCATATGCAGGCTATACCTGAACTGAATGGGCCTTGCCATCCACTGTTGGGGCACAGGGTTTTGACAAGCTCAGAGCTACAGGTAGAAATCACTGGGCTATTGGGATACATGCGCAGCACACTGGCCATTGGGCTATTGGGATGCATGCTCTCTCAGGGCTGGGGCTTGGCCACGGAGCAGCCACTCGGTGGCAGTTTAGGGGACTTTGACCACTGGGAACTCAGCCTCCTACACACTGGCAAAACTCTTGGCCTTGTGTAACGGGAGCCACCCGATGGGTCAGCAGCAGGGACTGACTCTGGCAGCTCTGGCTCTAAAAGCCCCGACTGCCTGGCCTTAGCTCGAAGGCTCGTGTCGACGCACAATACTGTGGGTGGGGGCCAGGCACTGGAGGTGGACAGGGAGCCACAGTACATTACAGTGGGTTACAGATGCCGAAGGAACCTCAGGCAAACAGGGTAAAAATCTCTAATTGTTTCTTTCCTTTTTTTAATGATGTGGAACCAGGTTTTTTTAAACCCCGGAGAAATCCAAGTGGCTTCTTGCGCCTGAAGGGTTGAATTCCCATATACCAGAGGTGCTGCTGTGGGGCTTGTTCAAACAAGGGCGGGGATTTTTCCTCCACTGGCCAGGGCACGGCCCCTTAAGCTTGTTGAGAACAGCTAAGAAAGCCAGACTTGGGCTTGGTCGGCCTCTAAAGAACATTTCAACCCAAAGCGTAACCCAGCCCTGCCACCCGTCCCAGCTAACCCCCTTCCTACCAGGTCAGTAGAGAAACCAACCTGGTTTCTGCTCCACCAGTGATTTACGCGGCGGGGGAGGAGGGAGAGTGGCACATAAAAAAGAACTGAGCAACGTGCCAGCTGCTGTTCCTGCTCAGAGCTGGCTACCTGCTGTGGTCATGCCTATCCCACCCCCAACCAGGCCACTGTGGCAGCTGCGTTGGGCAAAGGTGGCTGTGTGTATCTGATTCGCCTCGTTCCCTTTAATTATCCACAGCCTGGACGGTGGGGTAAGGGCATGAACTGGGTGACTTGTTGATGATAACGTCCCAGAGCTCATTACAAACAACCAGGAGCAGAGACACTGGGAATGCGGATTTGGGGCGGCTCCCTCAGACACACCATTTCAAAAATGGCCTGTTTCTACTTATTTGCCCGTAACTCCAGGTTTAAAGCCCTCCTGGGCATAAACTACACAGGGACTCGGACTCAAACACACACAGCCTCAGGTGGGATCCTGTTACAGTCAATCTTAGCGGCTGTGCACACTTGAAAGGGTTTGATATACCAGCAAACACACACACACACTGGAGAAGCTGCTTATACCAGGCATTCTTTGGGCAGTATAACTTATCCCAGTTCCCCAACCAGAGCAAACTATTCCAGCAAAGGGACTCTCTTTTTTTTGCCAGGATACCCATGTCTAGCACTTCTACCAGCATAGCTAACTGTGTTGGGGGGGGCAGGGGACGGGAGAGCATCACACGCCACCCCAACCAACATCGCTATGCCAAAAAAACTTTTAAGTGCAGACCAGGCCAAGGCCTCTCCCGTCTTTATGGAAAGGCATCCAGCTAAAATAGCCTTGTTTGGCAGAGTTAATGCACGTGGCATGGATACTGGAAATGGAATCCACCATTTGTCTGACAAGTCTCAGCAGCTAGTCAGCCAATTTGTTTTACATTTCAGCAACTAGTCGTTTCGTTTCCTTCCTCGCTGTTATAATGCAGCTGCCCTGGCCCAGAGGCGTCTTAAACAGTACTGTTTTGGTCCTCAGTGAGGCAGAAAGGCAGAGATTTCCTAGTAAAAGAAAAATGTGTGTCCCGAAGCATTACAAAAACGCATGGATGAAGCAAAGGTTGTTGTCATGTCGCTTTTTTTTAAAATGCAAAAATGACATCGCTGGGCTAGTGTGAGCCACTTTGGGTTGTTTTTTGTTTGGTTGGGTTTTTTAATAAACCAACATAGGGTTAAAGAATCAGCTCCCAAAGCGAAAAATGTTCATGTAATGACCAAGCAAAAAGTGACCCAAGGTAAAACACAGCCTTGGCAGCGATAGTTATTTCACATTCGCTGCAGCGGCTTTTCTGCCTCCTGAGATTGACACAGCTCAAGGCTGCAAAGCTCTGAGCCTTTCTGAGCGCGCCATGACTCAGCAACTGTTGGTCAAGTGGCTGGACAGAGGCCGAATGCTGGACTGAGCCAGGGTCAAGCTGCCCACCTCAAACCCTTCCCAAAAAATAAACCTTCTTTGCGTTTCAGAATGGGAGCCCTGGATGCTGCAGAAACTAGCTGATGTCTAAGACTGCATCTAAAATGAGTATAATTGTGCTTAGTTTATCAAGGTGAGCTCTAGATAGGTTTAAATAATAAATAAAAGATTGATAGCTCCTCACCCCAGTGTATTTCAGTGTACAGCCTTCATTCAAGCTTGGTTGGTTTCTTTAGTTAAACATGCAGTGATTTCCACCCCCCTCCTCATCCCCCACCACCTTCATAGGAGAGGTGGATTTCATCTAAAATTGTACATCTGCGTTTGTTGAACTATGCAAAGAGAGGGAGGGGGAAGTGCAGAGATTATATGCAATCTGCCAGTAGAGTTCTGTGCCATCCTAAAAATGCCTTGCAGGTCAAAACAAAGAAAAACACTGTGCAACAAATTAGTCGCAGGCAGTAGCTAATATGGAGATCAAAAGATTAAAATTAATACATGCAACAACGAACTAGCCGGAATAATGGGAACACTTACGAAGATTAAGTCAATGACAGGGGCCAGAAGTATAAAAATCAGATTTTGATTATATTGTAAAATTTGAGAGTGAGATGGCAAAAAGCAACTGTAAACACGGCATATTTCACTCTGCCCATCGTAGACATATTGGCTCATTTCCTATGCGAGGAATACAGTTGTTGAAATAAACAAACATATTATGACTCAACTGTTCAATCTGAAAACAAACCAGGTGGTCAGAGCCTGACAAGATGGAGTTTTTGGAAGCGCAGACTTGCTGAGGAGCGCGCAGATGACAGCTGTGGTGAACAAGGCCCTATCGCTCAAAGCAGCTGATAAAAGTTGTCCAGGCCTGGCGCTCGGCTATATGAAAGAGTCATGGTGTTGGGCAGGGTTAATGGTTCAGATGATGAGGCTGTAACTACATCTCTAGACCGAAAAGTGTTACCCATTGTATGAGCTCTACTCAAGAAACTGGCCTGTGGCTTTCTGGGTGAATACAGGTCAGTGATTTGGTTGAAGCAATTGGCACATTATAAGTGCTAAGGACAAGCGAGAACCCTGTAAAAGTAATAATGATCACGTGTAAAATAACTGCGTTTGCCAGCACTGACGCTGCACAAAAAGGAAGAAATGGAGGAACCGTAGAAATCCAGGCAAGAATGCACCACTGGTTGACATCAAGGCATTGGCAAAATGGCAATAATAATTATCACTGCTCTCCTACAGGCTAATATTTTCTACTGGGTTTTTTACTACCACTGTGACATCACCTGACCCCTCCGCTGAGCTGTCCGCAGTGTTGCCCAGCTCGGTTTCCTGAATGGTAATTGCTCATTTAGAACCCAGGAATGCACCACAATAGTTCAAATTAGGCCTGAGCTTGTAAGGCATCACCTTGTATTTGTCTCCCTGCAGTTCATGTGCCGGCTCGCTCACCATTCACCCGCCTTTGTCAGGGCCTCTGAAGTTCTTCAGTCTCCGACAGGCTTGACTAACCTGTTTGATGTGAGTGCGTAAACAAACACTGTTATTTGCCAGTCTCCCTAGCACATCCCCTTTTCCTCAATTTTAAACCTGCTCCATAACAAATCGTCATCCGGCTCCATCCGCCGTGCAATGGAGGTCCCGTCTTCACTGCCTGCGCTATGTCTGGCCAGCTATGAACCGCGCTCATTGGGGAAGAGAAAAGCAATGTCGGCACCCCCTACACAATAGGCATTTTTGCATTACCACATCTTGTCATCTCCTTGGTCAGAGGTGGGCAAACTACGGCCTGAGGGCCACATCCAGCCCGCGGGACCCTCCTGCCCAGCCCCTGCGCTCCTGGCCCGGGAGGCTCACCCCCACCCTTCCCCTGCTGTCCCCCCCTGGCCTCAGCTCGCTCCCCCGCCGGCGCAGGGCTCTGGGCGGTGGGGCTGCGAGCTCCTGGGGCAGCGTGGCTGCACAGCCCGGCCTGACGCAGTCTCTGTGCTGCGTGGTGGTGCGGCTGGCTCCAGCCGGGCGGCGCGGCGGCCTGTCCTGGTGCTCTGGGCAGTGCAGCTGTAGCGCCGCCAGCCACCGGTGCTCCAGGCAGCACGGGAAGGGGGCAGGGAGCAGCGGGGGGGTTGGATAGAGGGCAAGGGAGTTCAGGCTGGTGGTCAGGGGGCGGGGTTGTGGATAGGGGTCGGGAGGGAACAGGGGGGGTTGAATGGAGACAGGGGTCCTGAGGGGCAGTCAGGAAAGGGCGGGGGGTTGGATGGGGCGGCAGGGGGCAGTCAGGGGCAGGGGTTCCAGGGGCGGTCAGGGGACCGAGTGTGTGTGTGGAATGGGGTTGAATGGGGGGGCAGGAGTACCGGGCAGGGGGGTGGATAGAGGATGGGGGCCGGGCCACAACCCCGTCCTGTAACCAGCCCGCCATACAATTTCTGAAACCTGATGCAGCTCTGAGGCCAAAAAGTTTGCCCGCTTCCATCCTAGATGCTGGTAAGACTCAGCTGGCAGCCTCACCAAACTGTGCTCTGTTCTTGGAACTACTGTTCTGATTATTATTATTTATATATTCATAGCGGCTATACCGGAGTAGCACAGAGCACCCCCGGTCCGATATCAGGCCTGACTTGTGCTAGGTGCTGTACAAATACATGAGACATTTCGTCTCCTCCCTCTTCCCCAGAACTTAAAATCTCAATAACGTATTCATTAGCCCCTTAGCCAATGGGGAGCTGGGCGTGATTAAGTGATTTGCACAAGGTCAGACAGAAGCTGTGGCAGAACCCAGCCATCCTAAGACCTAGGCCATGGCTTTAAAGAAGGACAGTTTCCTTCACATTCATAGATACCAAGGTTAGATGGGACCATTGTGCTCATCTGGGCTGACCTCCTAACCCAGGCCAGAGCACTTTATAATGGACATTGCACTAGTGCCCAGAAGCCCCATGATGCTAGATGCTGTACAAACACATACTGGCCGCCCCTGTCCCAAAACACATTCACTCAACATGTGACCGACACCAAATAGGCGAGCCCACGGAAACGATACTCTAGGCTGTGGTCTCACTGCTCAGGTCATGCACAAATTTGTTATTCACTGAGGAAGTTGCTGCCTGAGGCTCACCACGTGCCACTCCCCTGTAGCCTCAGCAATTGGGGCTGTGATCCACTAAGGCCCCGAGCCTCAAAGGTAGTTCAGCACCTAACTCCAAACTACCGTGGAGGAGCTGGGCCTAAGGCCTGGCCTACAGAAGTAGCCTGGAGTCAAAAATTAAAACGTGTGTTGCCTTTGGCTGCCGCCACCAGCCGTGGGAGGCCGTACCACGCACGCCGAGTGAGGGCATCAAAATCAGGTTCCAGCACTCCAGCCACCCTTCCCAGAGGGCTCCTTCCTTGCCGGCCTCATTGGGCCTGCCCAGCTGAGCAGGGCTTAGTCATGTGACCATGCGTTGCCGAATCGGGGCCTTACGGTCAGCGGCATCACCCTGCGCACACGCCCACCTCATGTCATCCCCAGCTTGCCCTGCAGCCCCACGTGCCTGGGTGAGCATTTGTCCTTGGCCCTGGCACCGTGTCTCGGCCTGCGCCTTGCGCGCCTGGTGGCGGGGCCGCCTCTCCGCCAATTACAGCTCGGGGCCGTTTGGAGATTTTCTCCCCCTTCTCGCTTTTCTTCATTTCACTTTTCTGGTTTCAGCCTGGTTTGGCTTGTCGCCGGCTCCCCCACTGGCTTCCTTCTTCTCCTGCCCATCCACCCACATGCTGCCTGGCCGGCTTGCCACGCCTCACTTCCGCTGGCCTTACGGCTCATTGCCTCACGGCTTAGCCCGGCTACCCCGCCGCTGCAAACCTCCCAGGGTGCTTTATCACACAGCTGAATGCAGGGGTGCTGGGCCAAGCTGTCAAGTGGGGTGCTGAGAGTCCCTGCCCCAAACTGTAAACACTGTATATAATGGCAACCACTTCAAGAAAGGGGTGCAGCAACACCCCCCCCAGGTCAAGCACTGACTGCGTGGCTGAATCCCTCCTTCAGCCTGTCCCAGTGCCTGCCGGTCACCTTGCTCTTGCTCCGCGGCCCCACAGCAGCGCCCCCTGCGGGCAGGGCCATGGGGGCAGGGGAAGGGGCAGTTTGCCTCAGACCCCTCCCGCATTTGAGAGCCCTCCCCCCAAACTGAGTGGTGTTGCAACCTGGCACATTGGGGGGAAGGCAGTCGCAGCTAGGGTTGCCAATTTTGGTGGGCCGTATTCCTGGAGATTTAATCACATGACATAATCTTTAATTAACGATTAATCTCTAAGGTCTGGAGACTCCAAGCCAATCCTGGAGGTTGGCAACTCTAGTCACGGCACCACTCAGGTTTGGCCTGGCACCTCTTTGTTATGATGGGGATGGGGAGGGGGGGCAATACCAAATTTGCATGTGTCATGGCCTGATGCAAACCTGAGTGGCACTGTGACCTCCCCATGCGCCAGGTCACATTCAGTCAAATTTAGCCCAGCCCTGCTCCTTCATGGGCCCTTCCCTCAGTGGTCATTTTATGGATGGGTGTGGGGCCCTGAGGTTCAGATTTTACCCCGGGGCCCCAAAAAACCTCCGCATGGGCCTGTCTGCAGGAACCCAACTAACGCGGCACCTGCACCTGCTCTTCTCTGGCATCCTTGGGAGCCCTTTATTGAGCCAGGCTGCTGCCCAGCTTCCTGACCGAGTACCTGAGCAGTGCCGTGGGCGCCGCACGGACACACCGGCTCACTGCCATAAATGTGCTGTTTGCCTGCGTTTTTCAAACGTGGTTTTCAGTACCGTGAGCATTAAAATAGTATGTGTCAGGCCCTCCCCCGAAAACTTCTTCGGTGGGTCTAAAATAATAATTCTTTTCATTTATCTTTTAAACCTTTAGGGGGGGGTCACTTTGGTCACATTTTTGAGCTTTACGCTACACCAGTAGAGGAGTGACATTTTGGGGGTGGGGTTGGTTGTGTGTTGGGGGGGGGCTGTGTTTTTAATTAAATTTGAGATTTTTCTTATAGTCACATGACTCCCGGTGCTGGGACTTTAAGAACACCATCTAATAGCGCGAGACGCAGGATACTATCGTCTGAGCCGATGACTCAGGGTTTTGCTCTGACAAGTGGCTCGGTAGGTGCCATGGTGGGGTTTCCAGTCGCTCAGCGACACCATAGTCCACACGCTTTGGTTACACTGTCAACAATGAGCCAGCTCAACCCAGGCGCTGAGATCTGTTGCTCACTCAGGCACCGTCACAGTAATAAAGACTGTGCTGCCCAATGGGTGCTGCACAGGTCTAGACAGGATTGAATGTGTAACCTTCAATTACTATCTGGGATTAGCTTGTACGTTGTATGTAGGCCCCAATGTGGGCGGGGGAGGGAGTGGGGAGTAAGACCTCAGCTGCCGGACAGGAGGCATGCAAACTTTTGCAGCTGCGGGGCAAGGTGGCTGAAATTGGTTGGGGATTGTTCCAAAAAAGTGTTAAGGGCAGCGACTCGTGGTCACGTCAGTCACCATGTCTCAGCAACACTAACATTCACACCACAAGGTTTCAAAACGAAACACAAGTTTTATTTCATTTAGAAAATTTTCATTTAAAAACTTTGGCGTGGGGGGTGGGGGGACGGTGCCCACTTTTCTTTTATTGCTTTTTTCCCCCTGTGAAAAGGAGCGCGTGCAAAAGTGAAAGAAAGTGGGTTTCTCTCTCTCTCTCTTGGTTGTTGTTTTTTTTTAACTTTTTTCAAGGGGAAAAATGAATCAAGTGACAGAAAGGGGTTGTTGGTTTTTTCATGCCTCTGTTTCTCTTTTTGACCCTCTCACTCATCTTATCCCCCACCCCTGTGGAAAATGGGGGGGGGGGGAAAGAGTTAAACACACGGAAAAAAGTGGGCCCATTCCCAGTATTTCAAAATGAAACATTCCAAACATTGAAAGCATTTTTAAAAGGAGGGTCAATATTTCTTTTTGAAAGTGTTTGAAATGAAAACAATTATTGATCCCTTATTTGAGGGGGGGGAGTTCATTTTTGATAAAACCCCATTTTTCAACAACAAAAATGTAACACTTTTCTTTAAAAAAAAAATCACACTAGCCGTAGTGACCGGCTCTGCTTGTTGGCATGAAGGGCTAACCACCTACTCGCCCCCAGCCCTCGGTTGGACTGCCAAGCCCAGAGGCTGGAGTTTTAGCTGGTCGTTACACGAGTCATGCAGGAAAGTGAGGGGCGCTCCACTTTGAGCTCACCCTCTCCCCAAAGCCTGTGTCATGGGCCCATGGAAGGACAGGGCAGTGTCTGCTAGGCCTTACTGACCACTCCCGTTGCTTAAGGACAAACCAGCAGAGAACCCAGCTCACTTTCCCCCCAGCTATATTGGCCCTGCCGGACCACGCAGCGCTGTCAGCTTTGCTGTCCTGTATGACATGGAATACAGCCAGCTCTCTCCGAAGACGTTGCCATTTTTATAGTGACCCAGACCAACTGCAGATGTACCCCTTGCAGCTCCACTCTTGGTAACCAGGGAGGCTGCTGTAGTCTAGACAGATTGCAGGGGATTTTAGTGCCATGTCATCCGCCACCTCAGAAAATGGGCTACTATGCAGGTTAAAATCCCTGGGCAGTGTCTACATTCCTGCAGCCTCCACCGGGGAAGACTTATGGGTGGCCCAGGCACAGCGATATAGGGATGGAGTGCCTGGTTTACCCTGTGATTCCACAGCCAGGCGCTTTGAGGTGGACTCCAGCCCTTGGTGTAGAAGGCTGCCCCAGAATGCACCCTTTCATTAAAAACCTCACCCTTAGAAAACCTTCCAGACATGAGCTGCATAGAAGCCAGTGCAGAGATGTCTTCCTGGGTCTACAGACAGCCTGAAACAATTGTTCTGAGAGATGCGACTGCTCTGGTCATTGCGGTGGGAGTGTGAACTCTGAAACCTAATGATACAAAGTTATTCACATTCATAACTGCCCCCCCCCTTTTAATACCCAGATAATGTGCTTATTCCACAAATCCTAGTGGCTTCTCCCACCTGCTGAGGTGCCCCCACCCAGCCATGACGGTTCCTGTAATTTAGTTGTGCATTTTCCAACACAAAACTCTGTAGCGGGTTCAAAATGAGAAGTTTGGGAGTAGGCTAAAATGTGTTAATATCAACCTAACGAACAGAAGGGAGACCTTACGGATTGGATTGCTCCTTTTCAATCAGCAAAATTTGGAGGCCAAGGCGCTGCTGGGAAATCAGGCCTCGTGCATTTCAGGGGCGCGGATCTGAATCAGTTTGACCTCCACTTTGAAATGTATTTGAAGCCGCCACCCACTCTGCAGCGGGCGCCGGACATCCCAGGAGGGCTGCAGAGACCTGCGGGCCGCATTAAGGCCAGGTTGCTTGCAGCAGGGAGTGGTTCCGGCAGCAGCAGGTGCTCCACCGAGTCCCCCACTCGCCCGACCTGCAAGGCAGCGCCTGGGCCCCCAGTGACTATCTCCCCACTAGCGCGGGGGCGCTGCTCACACGTGCTGCAGCGAGCGAGGCAGGCCAGCGGGCGAACCGAACCTTGCACCATTGCAGGGACCCGACAGCCCGGGAAACCCAGCCCCTGGTCCCGGGATTTGAGCCGTGCAAAGCCCAGGCGTGGAACGGGCCCCGTTGCAACCCTGGAGAGCGACGAGGGGAGGCTGCCAAACGGGCGGCGAAAGGTGGGTGCGTTCAAGCGGATTGCACGCAACGGTTTAGCGGGAATCCACAGCGCAACGCCCCCACCCACAAAGCGTTTGCAGGCGAACAAAGATCTTCACCAAAACCTTGACCCTCGAGGGACTTGTATGAAGACAACTTTTACAACCACAATAAACCGAGGCTGATTATCCCCCGGGGGCATCTCATTTTCCGAGGGCTCAAATACCCGGGCTCTTCGTCTTTTGTTGCATGTGTTATTTAAAACAGGTGAAAACGAATATGAACACGGGTGGCTTCCTGCCCCGGGCTCTTGTACATTCAATCAGTCCAAACTTGGCTTGCTTTATGTTCAATTGAGGCTTTGCCGGTGTGCCCAAAACCAACCCCACAGTACCCCAGCTGAGCAGCCTACAGGACCGGGACATTGATTTGGTCCCCAGTATTTCGTTGCCAGTCGAACAGCAGGGGAGTGCTGTGGTTAATCGATGGGCCCCAGACGAGCTCCTGGTTATATGTTGGGAAGAGTGGGGAGCCCCGTAGGACGCGAAATAAATCCACAGCCTTTGGGTTTGGTTAGCAGGGATGGGAGCGTGCCATGTTCTGTAACACCAACAAAAATCCACCTTCTCCTTGCCCGGCTTGGCGCCTCCTTAGGACCCCTCGCTTTGTGCCATAAGAAAACAAACGCAACGAGCAAAACCCCCTCTTTGCGTGCGACAGCGGGGCACCATGCTAAGAACTTTCCGCGGCTTCCACCGCGGAGTTTAAGCAGCTGCCAAGTTAGGAGGATCTTAAATTATCTCCCAGTGGACCCTAAATGCACCTCATCGGGCATCCACACGGCTGCAGATCCGGGAGGGGAAGAAATCACAAAGCACTTGGCCGCCTGGGAAGCTAGGGACGGGCGGACGGGGTCTGTCTGCTCACGCTGGCAAATGGCTGGAGTCGGGGTTTACGAATGAGATTTCCCTGCCCTTAGCATGGAACCCGCTGTGTTTATGCCGCAGCCTCCCTTAGCCTGAGTCCGACCCTGGGGTGCCACATGCGGGCAAGTCTGTGGCGCGAAGAGGGAGATTTCGTTTGGGGGCCTAGCAGGGGCATCAGAGAGCGAAGCAGACGCTGTTTTCCCAGCACGGCTGAGCGGGGCTGGCTCGGTTCGGGAGCGGGGCCAGGCGCTGACCGCACTACACCGGATTAAAGACACTAGAGCGCGGGCTGACCTGCATTTAAACCCTTTCATTCCTCGGGTCCCCGCAATCTCGCCCAGCAGCCGAGGGCGGTTGACAACGAGCCTGGGAGGGTTTTGCTTTGCCAGCTCGTGGCCTTTTCTTTTCCACCCCATCTGCTTAGGAAGATAGTGGAGAAAAGAGATTGGGCACCACCAAAAGAGAGGCCCGGGCTTCCTGTCGCTGTCTGACCCCCCCCCTCCCCCCCACAAGCTGCCCCTGGTTATGGGGTTTGCTGCCCGGGCAAGAATGGCTTTGCAGCATTAACCCGCATGGAACATTTCGCCCCAGCGAGCGGTTTACAGTCAAATGCTTCACGAATGGGCTTGGTGGTGGCGAAAGAACCGGCTTGTCGGGGCCCAAAAGAGCCCGTTCCCAGCCTAGCCTAGTAACTTTTCCTTCCCTTTCATTGCACCACGTCAGACTCAAGGTCCCTTTTTTCAAAATAAAAAAGCTCGCCTCCCTTTCATCCCCTCCTCCTCCTCCTCCGTGGCTGCAAAACCGGAACGATTGACACCCGAGAGGCTAACGTGAGGGGCGCTAAAAATAACAGTCCCCCGTTGAAAATACCGATTTTCATTTTCAAATCACTGTGCAGGGTAAGCGCGGCTTTTTTAAATGTGCGTCGCAGCTAGACACCAGGTCCCATGAGCAAATCGAAATGGTTGGAGCAGTCAGACTGCGGTGCCCAAGAAAACAATCAATCACCCGTTTTCATTTGGGGGAAAAAAAGCTTGCAGCCCCCAGCCTACTTTCTGCAACCCCCTTAAGTCGTTTCTGTTGTTGAGGAGGGAATTACCAAGCGAAGGGAGAAGGACCTGGAAGGAAATCAAGCCGTCTGCACGGCGATTCCCCACGCGGTTCTTGCCGTGAAACGGACCCGTTCAATTTCCCTGCGTGTAGGGGACTCGGGGTTGCGCTAAAGAATCTTTTTACAGTTACATCTCACGGGCTGTTCGCCCAAGTGCCCGTGAACGCACCCTGGAGCGGAGCAGAACCAAAAGGCTAGCGCCCGCCTGACGCTTCCGACAGGAACCAATTAATCAGGAATGATTCCTATCATTCCGCTTCGGGTTTAGCAAGAAAAAAAACCCACAACCGTATCAGGGCGAGTGCGGGCGTGCGATTGGGGGCAGCTTTATCAAAGTCCGTCATAGTTAATATCCTTCCCCGCCTGGCAGCAGTGGGATCAATGAAGACAGCCCCCAGCTGTGCGTAAACTTGCAATTTCAATTAAAAGCCTGAGCTGCCGGCCCTGGGTTTGAGCGCGGAGCCGAGCGCAGTCATGTGTCACTCGGCCGCGTCCTGGGAAGTCCAGGGCTGAGGCTGGGAAGGAGGGGAAGGGGTAAACTTGAGCTCCTGCCGGCTCAGCTTCCTTTCCTTTTTGGGGGGGAGCCAGATCTAGGGGGCGGGCAGGATACAACTGCCCGGGGTGGGGAGGGGAGAGTTACGATCTTCTGCTTAGTAAAAACCGTTTTCCACCCGGGCAGGCGCCACTCCCCGGGCACGGGTGAGGCAGGACAAACCCACGTGTCACCAGAGCTTTGCGCCTTTGGCCACTGACATGTGAACGGATCAAAATCCCCCTCCCTGCGCCGGCTTGTCTAGCCACTCCGCTGAGCCCCCCACGGGCTTCTGCGCTCATCCTGCCTGGGCCAGAACCAGAACCAGAACCAGCCCCAGCCCTGGGCCGAGGCAGCAGCTGGTGGGCGCTGCTTCTCCGGCTGCAGCGTCTCGGGCATCCCTGCGGGTGTCTCTGGGGGGACAGGGGGCTGGCGAGAGGCTCCATGTCTGTCCCGGGTCCTGCCTACGCGGGGATTTTGCAAGATGGGGGGTTGGGGGGAGCGGTACTTTGAGGAGGACACCTGCTTGGGAACGTACCCGGCTCTTATTTCTGCCTCCTTGTGGGCCAGGAGCCTCCTGCCCCAGGGTCTCCCCCGGGAGCTCTTTGCCCCCACGTGCTCGGGCGAAGGCCAGGCCTGGGGTGGGGAGAGAGAGCCGGGCCCCTTTGCAAAGCCAGCTCCAAAGTGCCCATCCGCCCCCTGAGAGAGGGAGACATCCCTGCCAAGCAGTTGGGGGGCCGCCAGCCCCCGCAGCCCAGCCCCCCACAAACGCCCCCCAGCTCCGGTTACCCTCCGGCCCGCTCTGCCGAGTCACCCCTGGAAGCTGCCTCTCCCCACCCGCCCGAGGGGAAAGGCCTCAGGGATCCTGGCAGCCCCCAGGAGGACAAAGTTGTTCCTCCGGCTCTGCCCCGGCTTCTTGACCTGGCATTTGGCTGCCCCCCGGCTCCAGCCCTTCCTGGGGGGCTGCCCCAGATTCCCCGAGCCCCTGGGGATGCACAGTCCCGGGCAGAGCGAATCCGCCTCCCCCGGAGCAGAAGCTGCCTTGAGAATTCCCAGGAATTGGTTCTGCACTGGGGGGGGGCCTCTCCAGCCATAGAAAAGGTTATTCCTTGTGCCGATCAAATCCCACCAGAGGGTCGCCCTCCCCTCCCCTAAATCCTAGCGCTCGGCTCCCAGCCCAGCAAACCCCCGCACCGCGCCTGCAATCCCGGGCTCTGAATTCGCTGAATTCCCCTTCGATTCTGCCCATTGGCCTGGGCTCGCATTGGGTGTGCGGGGGGTTAGCTGTTAGGGGAGAGGGGATGGAGCAGGTCGGATCTGCGCCTTTCTAGCCAGCCCCCAGGCCAGCTCGCCTGGTAACAAAAAGCCAGAGGAGTGCGCTGCAAAGGGACCTTTGCTTTCCGCATGAGATGCATGCAGGGGGGAACCGGGGAAGAGAAGAAACCCTTTCCATAAAGGAGGGAGGGGGGTACCATTTAAAAAGTGAAGCCAGTTAAGAAGGGAGGGGGGAGGAAAGACAATAATCAGAGAAAGGAGCGGAAGAGAGCAAAAGACGGGGCAGTTTGGGGCCAGGGAAATGGTGACCTTGCCACGCAGGCTTCGGTTCCTTGCACCGGTTCCCCAGCCCCCTTTTCTCTTGCCTGAAATCATCTCGTTTACAGAAAATATTTGTTTGCACTATTAGTTGGTACTGGAGTTAATTACTCGATGTGTTAGCGTGGAGTAAGCTGGATAAAAGTAGGCTCAGTGTTTATTGTGTGGGTGAGCTGTTGAGCGGTGCTTGAATCAGCTGCAATTAGGGTTAGATAGAGATTAATTAACATGTGAGTGGCAAGGTGTAGAGCAGTTCCCAACCCTCCCCGCGCTGCAGTCTGCGGGCGAGGGGGAGAAGAAGTTTGTGGCGGCTAATTAAATACTTTGCTAAAGCCCGCGCGCTTTGGGGCGAGCCGCACGTTAGCCGGGGCTTGTTGGGACCCCAATGTTTTCTTTCTGGCCGCTCTGTAGTAGGTAGCGAGCCCATTGTGATGCAGGGACCGATGGCTAATGAAGCGGGGAGGGGGGAGGAGAGGGGCTGATGGAAGGTGGGGTGAGAAAGGGCCATGTGCCCCCCTGGGCCTGTCCTACGGGAGCAAAGGTGGACACAGCTTGATTTCCCCAAGACTTCGGTTGTAATGAAAGAGATGCCGGGACTCGAGCAATATTTTTACATTCACCACTGATGCCCCAAGCGCGGAGGCGCCAGGGACCAGCCTTTCCCGCGGCTGTTTTCAGAAATAACTGGAGGCGGCTAGTGGGTTTTTTAAATTTTTAAATCTACTTTCCGAGCTCCCTGCAGCACCCAGCTTAGGCCAGGCCACTGCGCTCTTCTCCGGCTCCCTTTCCCTAACTCAGACCCCGGCTGGCCAAAACTGAACCAACCCCACTTGGGCTGCAGTGTCCAGGGCCCCTTTCCCCGGAGCGGAGAGCCGCGCCGGCCCGCCTGCTCCCTGCGCTCCGGACAAGCCCGATCGTCTCACACCCCGCGGCCGCTTTGCAGCCTCGAGGGCGCTCATTGAGCGGACTTTGTTCCCCGGGCTTGTTGTGCTTCGTAGGTGAAATAGGCTGTCTGCAAACAGCTGAATTCAAACGGCCCCGTTGGAAAAGGGGGCCTTTGTCAGCAGGACACAAAACGCTGAATTCCTCCAAACTTTCTTAGGCGTGCTGGGGGGGAAGGGGGAGATATAGGGGCCTTTTCATGGCTTGCTTTACTTCTGGCCAGGCTAAATCTCTCCCCCTTCCCAAGCTCCCCGTGATAATCCTTCCCTTTATTTTAGAAACATACAAAACCAGGTTCCACGCCGCGCTATAGTGGCGCCCAGTGAAAGGGAACTGAGCGGCTCTGAAGCGGCGGAGGAAAATTGGTTCTGTTGAATAGCCCCGGAGAGGGGGCGAGCGCTTAATCAGGGCAGGGGAGGTTCTGCCCTGGCAGCCCGGCCCCCGAAAACAGGTGGCTCTTGGGCCCTCAATTAGACAAACAGCAACGTCCCTGCAGCCGCGGTTTGTAAAGCGCCCCTCGGGATCAACTCGTTGTCGTGCAAAGCAAAGCCAAGCCAGCGAAGCCCCACCGTTGCAATAAGGTAGCGTGGCTTCGAAACGAAACTCAGCGGATGAAAAGGGGGCGAGTCACCAGCCCCAAAGCAGAGGGTCCTTCACCCCAGCGGGGCACCGCTGAGAGATTTGCAAAACCCCTTCGCAGGCCGGGCGATGCCCCGTTTCAGAAGCAAAAGCCCCAGCCCTGTCTTGTGATCCTTGCCACGCCGTACCCGGGGATTTAAGGTTAATCGCCGCGTTACACGGGGAGGAGAATTAAACTTAGTTTAATTAACATTAATAACACCGCCCTAATTAATGGGCTGGCTATTAATGTCGACATGCCGGGGAGGCTCGCCGAGAAGTGACAATTTATTGCAATGGAGCCGAGCGCAGATGGGTTGCCAGAATAACTCGAGCGTGCTTGTGTGGTGGTTTGTTGTGTGTGTGTGTTTTTTTTAAACAACCCTCCTCCTTAAAAAAAAAAAAGTCCTGCCGCTCCCTCCCAGTGGCTTTTCTAACCCGAGCAGTAACTACAGCGCTTCTTTCCACCCGACTTGTGAATCGCACTTGCCTTCTAATTTGCCACATGCAAAACGATTCCTCTGTTTTGCAAGTTGCTTTTGCTTTTTTTTTTTTTTTTTTCTCCCCCTTCCCCTTAAAGGCTGGCGGATAAATTGTGCGCCTTAAACTGGCAGGAGGGAAGGAGGGGGCCCGCTGCACCTCAGTCCGGCGCTGGGGCTCAGGGACACTGCACCGTGGCCTCCCCATGTCATTCTGCTTGGAGTGACTTCGTGTGATGTCAGCTCTCAGTGTCAGAGCCGGCGAGCTGGCGCTCGGGAAGATGTTGGCTATCAAAATGTGACAGTGTGGCCACTCCGCGCTGCTGGGACGCGTCTCCTCGGTGCTGGGCAAAGGTAATTCATCCCCTCCCTGCAAGAGCAGAGCCAGGCGAGCTCGGGCGGAGGAGCCCGCTGGGGTGGTGGGGCTGTGGCTTGGAGGTTACTTTGCTGTGTTTGGTTAATGAGCATTAAGCGGGTGTCCCCCCTCCCGGGGCCATTGTTCTTGGGTAGGGTCATTTGAAAGGGGGGGGAAAAGGAGGGGAACAAGGTGCTTATTAAGTTGATTTGTCCCCTGGCTTTTCTGGAATGCAGAGCTGAGACCGGGAGCGCCCAGCCGGGCTCGCTGCTCGCCTCCTGCCCGCCATGGCGAGCTCGGCGGCCGTGGAGACGGTCATGCCCTCGGCCTGCCCGCGCCACGAAGGCAGGAGCGGCGCCTCCAACCCCTCCAAGACGCTGGCCTTCTCCATCGACCGGATCATGGCCAAGAGCGCCGAGCCCAAGCCGGCCTTCGGCGGGCTGGAGCCCGAGCCGGCCAAGAAGAACCTGGGCCTTTGCCCGCCGCTGCCCTGCGTGCTGCCCGTCCCGCCGCTGGCCTACGAGGTGCACTCCAAGGCGCTGCTCAGCTACTCCGAGCTCTGGAAGGGCAGCGCCCTGCGGGGCCCGGCCGGGCTGTGCAAAGCCAACTGCGGCATGTGCTGCAAGGCGGAGCTGGGCCTCGGGCACTCGCTGCTGCCGGCCGGCCGAGTGATCAAGCCCCAGGCCATCAGCCAGGCGGCGGGGATGCCCGCCCAGGGCTCCGTGTATTACTTCAACTACCTGGACTCCGCGTACCCCTCCGAGCTGCTCCCCGGCCAGCTTTTCCCTTCCAGCCTGCTGGGCGCGCAGCCCCCGGCCGGCCTCTCGGCGCACCACAAACTGTTCCTGCTGGAGAACGCCAAGCTGGCCGGGCTGGCCCCGGAGAAGTTCCCCAGCGCCCAGTACCCGCACAAGGAGCGGCTCCCCGGCCAGCTGGACCAGGTGATGAAGGAGAACACGGCCCTGGCCGGGGAGAGGAACGGGGTGAAAAGCCACAGCAAGGTCAGCGGCTCCGCGGACGGCAAGCCCAAGAATTTCACCTGCGAAGTGTGTGGCAAGGTAAGTGGAGCCCGCAGCCCAGCGCTGGGGTTCACGGGCCGCCCTCCTGGTTGTGTGTGTGTGTGTTTAGGGCAAAGCAGGGCCCTGGAGTTGCACCTTCTGGGAACAGCCCGTGAGAGGAGACAGGGCCCCGGCGCCCCTCGCCTGAAACGCTTCCCTTGTGTTTCCTCCTAGGTCTTCAATGCCCATTACAACTTAACTCGCCACATGCCAGTCCACACGGGGGCCAGGCCGTTCGTCTGCAAAGTTTGTGGCAAGGGCTTTCGCCAGGCCAGCACCTTGTGCAGACACAAAATTATCCACACGCAGGTACGTGCCGGGCTCGCCTTTCCTTTTACAACCAAATCCAGTTGTTACTGTTGGTTTTCTATTTTGATTATTTGACAAAAGTGGCGCCGAGGGACCCCCCGGCCCAGACACGGGCCTTGCCGGGCTGGGGCTTTGAACGGGCAAGATTTCGCCAAGTTTCTGCACGTATTTCTTGTCCTTGTCTTTCCCCAGGAAAAACCTCACAAATGTAACCAATGCGGCAAAGCTTTCAACAGAAGCTCCACGCTAAATACGCACATTAGAATCCACGCGGGCTACAAACCTTTCGTGTGTGAATTTTGTGGCAAGGGATTTCACCAAAAAGGTATTTTTAAAAAATCAATCGCCTCGGTTTTTTTGTTTTTAATTTAGCTGCCCGAGGTTCCAGCCAGGCAAAGCAACGGGGGAGAACGGAGAGGCTGGGTTTCCTAACCTGTGTGCCGCTTCAAATCCTTGATCTCAGCAGGAAGAAATTATTATTTGGGGGTACGAAGTTTCCCCACTGGCCCCAGCAGAATAACGCCCAGCTGCCCACAACGTTCGGGGCGGGCTCGGTCCTATATATCGAGACCTGGAGGCGCTCCGCTGGGGGGGACAAAAGGGTTATAAAAAGGGGGACCCCAGCAATGTCCCGCGTGGCCAATCTAGGCTTAAAGCGGACCCCGAGGTTGGCCTACAAGGCAGCCACCAAGCCGGGCCGTTTTCACACGTATTTAATGTGGTAGCTCCGCGTTTGGGTCTCCGGCTCGCTAGCAGAGTGTAATAGAAGGAAACATTCCCGCTGCAGACAAGTTTCGGAAGAGCCTTTCTCTTCCAATGATTTCCCTCTGAGGCGGGCCGCAGCCCGGGGAATTCCTGACGGTCTTCACTAAATGCTTTTTTAAATTAGGTGCCATTTTTTTTGGGGGGGGGGCTTATCCAGGTTCCTCCGTTTGCCCCGGGTCAGAACACTGACCCGGCCTCTAATTTTGTTATGTGTCAGTTGTACGCCGCTCGGCTTGATGCAAACTACGTTTGACAACTTCTCGACTCCCCCTTGCAGGACACGTCCTAATGAAGTAGTGCAGCGGGGCTTAGCGGGGCAGCCCCAGAGCTTGGGAAACCCACGAGTAACCGCATTTCCCCCCTTTCCTTTCCCCCCTTCTCCCTCTCGTAGGAAACTACAAGAACCATAAATTGACTCACAGCGGCGAGAAGCAGTACAAATGCACCGTCTGCAACAAAGCCTTTCACCAGATCTATAACTTGACTTTCCACATGCACACTCACAACGACAAGAAACCCTTCACGTGCGGCACGTGCGGCAAAGGCTTTTGCAGAAACTTTGATTTAAAGAAGCACGTCCGAAAGCTACACGACACCGCGACCCCTACAAAAGCGCTGCCCAGGAGTTTGCAAACCTAAAAGCTCCGTTCACTCCGCGCTCGGTGCCAGCCGCCGAACTTGCCACCTGGGTCCCCGAGGCCAGCACTCTCTCTGCCAACCTGGCGATTGTTTCAACACCAGCTTAGCAGGTGACTAGCGGCCAGAATTCCCAGTCGCATTTGTATATAAGAGGAAACTTATTTAAAACTCCTTTTTGCCACTCAACTCCTGGGATTTGGTTGTCTTGGGTTGGAGGGGGAATTAGGGGTTTGTTTTAACCTAACTTCTCACCAGGACCGATCTGTAAAATATGGGTCACCAGAGCCGTCTTTATATATGTCTGTAAAATTAAATTCTAATGTACAATCGAATAAGGAATATACATATATATATGGGATAATAAAAAGTCAATTCGGAGTCTTTTTCCGCCTTTTAAAAAAGCTTCGACTAACCCTTGAATCGTTTTAAAAAAATGCTTATTCAAGCCAGGGACCCTCCTCCCGGAACGGTGCGGCCCCGATCCAGTGTCCGCTCGGATTTCGTTCTGCTCCGGGAATCGCTGCTCCGAGCGCGTTTTGTTTCGATTCTGGCATTTTAGACGGGGGGAAGGAGGACCACGGTTTGCTAGCAGCAGAAGCCGGAGTGAGAAATAAAACGCGAGACGCGAAGGAGCCTTTAAGAGCTGCAAGAACTAATAAACCAGCCGAGAAAAGCTCCGAACCTGCTGTCAGTCTGGGAGGAAATTACCTGTTTGCTTAACTGCTTCTGTCCTGGGCTAGTGTTTCTCTGCAGCGCGGGGGGCCGCGGAACCTGCAGGGCCAGGAGTGTGGTGAAAAGCTACGCGCTGCCATCCCCCTTTCCCGGGGGAAGTGGCGGAGCGAACCGCTCGCTGGAGCCACTCGAAGCGCGACCGGTCGCTCCGGCCCAGGTAGCAATTTTCCACCCAATATTGCGCAGTTATCTAAGCCCAGGAAAAGCTCGTGGGAAAACTGCTTGGTCCCCCTTCCCCCTTGTTTAAAGGGGGCTGGTTTGTTTTTAGTGGGGGCTTTTTAGGAAGCTGAGACAGGCCCGGGAAGAACGTTAAAAATAAAGGAAGGCACGTAGCGAAATTAAACACAACCAAAGAGGGCACAGGGCTGGGCTATTCCTCTAATATCCCCTTCCCCTCGCATTTGAGCGAGAATCGGGTCCCCCGGCGGCTTTGCTGTAAGAGGGGCAGTAGGATTCCAGCCTGGAGATGGACGGTAATTGGGGCTTTCCATAATGTCACCTTTTGGTCCCTTCATTAAGGCGCGTTTAGGCCCGTTTCCTGCAGGGCTATCTTTGCCCTGAATGCTGATGCAATGATCTCACGCTTGCTTTCTGAGTAATGACCCAAATTAAGAGCGAAAATACAGACCCTTCAAAGCGCATTACATTAATCTAATCACTCCCAGCAGGGCCCAGCAACCCCTTTTTGATCAGAATATGGATAATCAAGCCCTTGGATTAGACTAACTGGTCCCGTCCCTCCTCCCAGGCTCTTAATATGCAAGTGTCTATTCTGCCCACGTCGGGAGGAACAATATTATTCTAGCGGGGAAGGGAGATTCAGCGGGCCGGGCCCGTGCGTGCGGCTCACTCCAAGCTCGCCAATGAACACGCGAACCAGCCGGGCACCAAATGGCTGGGGGCCGCTTCAGCGGAAGTTCGCTTTTCCCCACTTAATTGAGTGGCTAAATGCGGGCAGGCGAGGGGCCCCCTGCGTCCGACTGAGCTTCGCCGCTTGCTCCAGAGGGGCTCGGGGGCGCGTGATCAGCTTCCCAAGGGGGCTTGTCCTTGTTATTTGTACTGGGGGGAAGCGACACAGGTTTTCAGGCCAGAAGCATCTTCCAATGGGGGCCAGGCCGGGGGGGGGGGGCGTGCGCTGCAGGGCAGGCGCTCTGCCTTCGAACTTGCTGCAAGATTCATCTTAATGTCCAGATACAAAATCCCGCTCAGAAAAAACCGTCTCTAAATCTGACCCCCCGGCTGCAGGGATCCCTGCTCCCAGGGGAGGTGCTGCGCCGGAGAGCGGGTCAGAGAACTTTTTAGGGGAACATTCCCCGGGCCGTTCGCTTCCCCCCAGGCTGGTGCAAAGAGCCGCGCTCGGGGGGCTGCCCGGGCCCCGGGCGAACCCGGCCTTGGAGACACGCGCTGGGAGCAGCAGAAGTTCTCCCTCTTCCAAGCGACCCCGGGGGGACCGGGACCTGGGCCAGGTGGAGGCTTCAGGGCAGCCCCGGGGTGCATTGCTCACCTCTGGGACAGCGGAGTCCCGCTGGGGGCTTTCCCCGTGGCCCGCTCCCTAGCCAGGGGTCTGGCTCAAAGGGTCCAGCCTGCTCCCAGGGGCGGTTCGAGGGGAGCAGGATGGGCCCAGCACCGCTAGAAAGGGCCTTGGAGCCCGTTTTAAACGGGTGATTCGTTTTGCAACCCAGCCCCCAGGCCGGGTCCTCCGCAGGAGCGGGCCAGAGGGGCAGCCGGTTGCCTTCGCCCCCAGCGAGGCGAGGCCGTGCGGGCTGCAGGGGTGGGTGGGGGTGTCAGAAACAGGTGGTGGTGACACAGGAATACGCGTCCGCGCTAGTCATTTGCGAGGCCCCTACAGCCAAATGAGCAGCGTAATTGCTCCTTTCTGCAGTCTCGCCTCCAGCCCCGGCGATGGGAAGAGCCTGGTCCCTAGAGCGGAGCCCTGGGGCCTGGCAGGGTAGGAACGCGGCCTGCTCACCCCGCGGCCCATGGGCAGGGGGCCTTCACTGCCCCTCCCTCGGGCCTGGGGTGCGTCTCCCGGCTCAGTAAGCCAGCCTGGGCCCTGGCCGGAGCACCAGCAGGTATCAGAACAGCTACCTGCCTGCCCCAGGAATGGGGGGGGGGGGGGGGGAGCAGCTACCTGCCTGCCCCAGGAAGGGGGGGGGGGGGGGGGGGCGCTGCAGACGTCTTTCCCGGGGTGTCACTCTCGTGTTTCTCTCTCGCATCACACGCCACGCTTTGAACGGCTCCTGCCTTCTTTTAACGCCCGCCGCGGTCCCGGTTACCCCTGGGGAGGGGACGTCGCCCAGCGGGGTGGAACCGCGGTGCTTGCAGCAAGCGGCCCCTGCCCTCCCACGCCAGCGCTCAGCCGCCGGCCGGCCGGGCCCCGCCGAGCAGCAGCGGGCGAGCCGCGCGTGGAACCGGGTCGCTCCGGAGTGACTTCCAGGCCCGCAGAAGGAATGTTAAGGGGCTAGATCCGGCTTCCCATTGACGCGAGTGGCCCCAGCCCCGCCGGGTCGAGTCCTGCTCGAGTTAGGAAGAGTTGAAAGGGACGGGAGGGGCTGGATTATCTCCACACGCCTCTGGGTGCGGAGCTTGATCTTCGCCAAGGGCAGGGGGGAGGCTGGGCTCTGACATTGACCGGGGGATACAGCCCCCGCTACGGCCACACGCTATTCGGGGGGGGGATGTTCACACACACACACACACACACACACACGACTCCAATTATCTTCCCCCCCGCAAGATGTTGCTGCTGTCCAGGACTGCTCACACTTCAGCAATCTTGCCAGCAAGCCTCAAATCATAATAATACAAACACACAGCCATGAACACAACAGCTTGAACAGGCCTGGTGCTTTTTTTGGGGGGGGGGGTTAGAGGGACCTCTATGTAAAGTGACACTAAAGTTGCCACCATTTCAGACCCCACCCCCCTTTTTGTGCGCTCCATTTGCCTTGCTGCTGGGGGGGTGGGTGCTAGCCCCCACGTGCTAATTCCAGCCTAACACCTGCCCCCCACCCCGGAAGATGAGAAAGGGGGGGGCAGGTGTGTGGAGCAGCAGGGGGGGCAGCGGGCTGGGGAGAAGCACTGGGAAGCGACCAACCCAAAGGCAGATGCGTTGCCCTTTTCCCTGCACTCCGCTCTCCAAACGTCTGAGCAACCGGTTTGCTGCTAGAAACATGTTAATTGCCAACGGAGCTCATTAAGGCATGCACATGCAAAACACAGCGAGGGAGATTAAATGGACAAAAGCGCAATAATGAACTGTCAACAATCGAACCCATCTACACGACCAGCAGCACTCAAGAATGAGGCATTTGGAGGCAACAAAGGATTGTCTGGGACAGGAAGAAAGGACGACCTAGACTTTTGTTTAGTCAACACAATTGATTACAAATGAGAGATTAACAGGATAGCTCCAGAGTTTTTTTGAAGGAGGCAGAAGAGAAAAGTCCAATTAAGTCCACCGAATGTTAACTACATTGATTTCCACGGCCAGCCCCAAAGAAATTCTCATTAAACCATCCCTGGCGATCCCTTTTGGAAAGTAATTTGTCTCCCTGATGGAGCAGAGAAAGGGAGCCGTGTACAGAGAAAGACGCGCTAGTTCTTGGCACAATGCGCTTAGGAGACACACTGGAAAGAGCCAAAGGGGGAGTTAATGAGCATCTGACAAGCCGCTTGGATTCAGGCCTGGAGAGCAGTGATGAAAAGATGGAATTGGCCAACAACTATTCTTTATATCAAACATAAAAAGGCCAATCTGAAACAGGGCTGCTTAAAGCTGGTGGGGAAGAAAAGCAAGGCCCCCACTGCCCCATGGGGATGGCAAATGCATTGGCATGTCCTCTCCCAACCGGGCTCGGGCTGGACATGGCCTTCCCAGCTGGCCTGGAGATGGAGATCCTGTCCACTTCCCTGTCTCCTGTCGGTGCTTGGAGACGCGTCACTTATTTCTGAACTGTTGTAAGGAGTAAGACACAACCAAGCCACCAGGCCAATCCCCCCTCGCGGCAGGCGCTCCTACCGCCCTAGACAGCCTTCAAGCCCAGGAGCTCGCAGGGAAGCCTAGCTGTGTCACAGTCCCACCTCTCGTAGAGCACGTCAAGACAAGGAAAAAAGTGTTTTAAACACATTAGCAGATGTGTTAAAATCCTCCTCTGAAGACAAGGTAGTTGCAGTTTTAACACTTGTTAATTGGTATAGGTAAATCCCAGACGCCCTCCCAGAGTTAGCTTAGACCAGCTAACACCCAGGACTGGCTCGTTTCACTGGGATTTTAACACATTAATAAAACACCTTGTTTCCCTAATGAAGACATGGTCACGTTAGCACCTGTTTACCTGAATTGGCAGGATCATAGGTTCTCATTCAGCCTTCTAAAATTGGGCTTACTTGTGTCTACACCGGTGTAGAGTGGGGTTTGCAATTGAGTTAAGATAGCTCAAGGTAACACTTAAAAATAAATAAGCTTTTTTCCTAGTCTAGACTAGTCCAGCATGGGCACCCGTCAATCAGTTTAGAACTGGTTTATATTGATTTTGGCCTAAGTCAGTATTGACTTTGGTTTAGAAAAGGCCTAGCCAGTTAGCTTAAGTCAATAGCAGGCTCAATTCATAAGCCCTTTTAAAACCAATTTGTCCATAGACACATTAGGGGTTTGCAGCCGTTTAACTAGTTACATCTCTGTGTGTAGACAATGTCTTAAGGGAGCACTTGTATAATTTTCCACGAAGCACTTTGGTTTAGGAAATATTACCGTTTTTTTCTGGGTGTCTTATAATGAGACAGAAAACCAGCGTTCCAGACAGGTGTCTGTAATAAACGGACGATTATTTTTAATGCGGTGAAAGTAAGATTCATATGCTACGCTGCACTTTTAACTGCTACAGCTGTGCTCTGCCCACTCGAGAATTATGGGGTGAAAGCCTGGCCCAAGTGATGTCCTAAACCCTGAGTAACTTCAGAGAGCCCCCAGTCTGGATGCAAATCTGCTTAGCACAAATGCAAAAATATCAGAGGCTTCATGGCATAAAACTGATCTGTGAACTGATGAGAGTTAGGAAGAACCTTGCTCTATGAGAAAACTACTCCCTAGTTTGCCACTGCAGGATTCTTGCACCTCCTCTGAAGCATCTGATATTGGCCAATATCAGAGACAGGTCCACTGGTTTTCATAGCATCGATACCTCTAACCACTTTCACTGCCCGCCGCTGAGCAGGGGTGGATTTAGGGTTAGTGGGGCCCTGTGCGCAGCTTCATTGGGGGGGGGGGGAGCTTGGGACCCAGCCAAGAAAAAGAAAGCCAGACCTCTGTCCACTCCAAGCGCGGGTCCAGCCGGGAATTGGGGGTGCGGGCAGGGCTGCTGGCAGAATTGCAGGGCAAGGTGGGGGGCTGGCCCCCGGAAGGAGCGGGGCTGGGGGCTAGCCCTTCAGTGCTAGCCGGCCCGGAGAAGCAGGCAGAGACCCACGTGGCGGCGGTCACCCGAGCGCGCTGCTGCCCCTACACGCGGATCTCCGCTCGGCTCCGCTGGGTCCTTGCAAAGCAGGGGGCTGCGATTCCCCCCTAGCCGCCGCGGCCGGGATCGGGCAATGTCTCCCCCGGAGCCCGGCTGGTTCTGTGCGCCTAACAACATGTCCTAACGTAAGTGGCGTGGGGCGGCAGTGGAGCCCAGCATAAACCATGGGGGTGCTGCACCCCCTTCCCCAGTTCCGATGCCTAGGCTTTGGGGCTCTCTGTCGTAGGGGGCCCCATGCCACGGCATGTTTCGGGGTCAATCTGCCGGTGAGCCCCATTTCTGCTCTAACGTTTTAGAGAGAGAGGGTGACCAGACCCAGATAGTGTTCCAGGTAAGCCATCTGATGGATTTACAGACTGGTATTTTCAATCCTAGTATTTGCCTTACACTGAACAGAACCGGTCACTGAGCTGTCCACGGCTAAAGCTTTTCCTGGCCTGATTACAGTTAGTTTAGTTACTCACATTTTACCAAAGACAAACACAATTGTTGGCAAAACCCAACAGGGACATAAGTAATTTGTTATTCCCAGCGTGTTTTACCTTGCATTTGTCAATGCTGCCCACTCGCCTGGCTTGGTTAGGGCTCTCCCAAGTTCCTCAGAGGCGTCTCTGGTCTTGGTAAATTTAAATAATTTAGGGCCAGCTGCCAATTTTCATCCCCTATATTGAAGACACTGCCCCCCCGAGCAGATTCCTGAGGTATGCCCCTGTTAGCCTTTTGCAATGTTGAACTGACCATTTATTCTCACACTTTGTTTTCACATAGACAGTTTCTGATCCATGATAGTGCTTTGCCTCACACCCCATGACTCCTTATCTAATGCTTTCCTTCCGTTTCCCCCTTCAGCCCTTGTTTTCCCTTTCAGATCTCATTTTGTGACCCCTGCTCCACACCCCCGGCACTGCCTACGGGCAGATCAGACACATACCTGTCTCCCCCTCCCCCATACCACACACACTTCTGCCCTCCCACAGAACACATGGACGTCTACTCCCTGGCACTGGCCAAACTCTGAGGCTGGCTCAAGAACCTAGGAACTGGCCTAGCAAGATGGGAGCGGGACCGAAGGCAGGGGGGACTATAGAGGTAGCTGTGACCTGTGTAAGTGCCTTTTTGACGTTGTTGCATCAGACTGTGGCTGTACAGAACAGATACAGTAAAGAAAAGGGCTGCAGGGCCACCAGTGTGTTTGTCTGGGACTTCTGCAAAGGTGCGAATTTACTAGAGTACATGTTCTCACTAGCAACTCCAATTCTAGGGGCCCAAAGCCGATCATCTCATCGTAATCTTCACCATTGTATATATTTTTGCCAATTTTGGGGGTATGGGCTTTAGCATAAGTTGGAGGGACTCAGAGTCAGTGACTGATGGAGGTGTCTATGGCAGTGAGGACCAGGCTGGCCCCTTTAACCATTAATTTCCAGACGGTCTAACAGCTGGTGTGCTGTGGGTTCTGTTTTGGTAAAGAAAGTAACAGTGGGTGGCACAGTTCTATAGAGATTAAGGCCATAAGGGACCATTAGATCATCTAGTCCGACCTGTCTATCGCAGGCCATTGAATTTCATCCAGAAGCCCCTACACTGAGCCCAGTGACTTTAGACAGACCAAAGCATTTCGGTCCTCAAAACACCAAACTGTTGTGCGCCAGAGGCACGGAGCAGGGGAGAGAGTGATGCCATCAACGCACACTGATTGCCACTGAAACATGGCCATGTATAAGTCATTTTAACAGCATTCTCTATCTGCGATTTCCCCAGGGCCTTTTGAACACGCACCAGACATTTAAGTCAGGCTGGTGTATAAGGTCCAGAGGAGAAGTAGCTTACTCTGCCAATCTTCTGAGGTCCACCAAAAAGCAGCCCCCTTCTCCCTTTCTTCAAGATTATTGAAGGGGGGCTGCTTTGGAGAAGGAAAACCGATTGCTTCAGGATTTAGAGCTAGAAAACTTTAAATGCTTAAAAATTTCCCATCAATCAGGATCTTTGCCTTTCCCTGTCTCCCCCTCCAATGCCCCCAGCATCCCTGCACACAGCTCAATGCTTCTCTCAATCCCCTATACCCTTCCATGTTCCCAGTCTCCCAATTCTAGGCATCCCTACACATCCTAGTCCCCTACTCCTCCTTCAGCCCCCTTTCCTACCCCTCCATACACATCCTCTTCCTGTCTTCCCCACAATGCCCTGCGCCAAGTAGCACAGCATCAGGCCATCTACTCCCCTAGCCCCAGTCTACATGCCTCCCCGTCAGCACCTCTTCCCCATTTCATCCTGTCTTCCCTGTGCATAAGCTATGCCTGGTGTCAGGAATGGGTCAATTCAGAGCCGAAACCATTTCAGAGTAATTGCAAACCTTACCCTGCACACCCAGGAAAACAGCTCTGGACAAGCATCGCCCAGGCTGTCGTCACAAGTAGCAAAGAGACAAAACACTGCAGCTTGAAAACTATACACGGCTACCCTCTGGCCAGAGAACTTCTCCATTCTGGCTTCATGCACAGAGAAACAGAGTTTGGGCTTTCTCCAGCCTGGGCCAAGCCCACCCCAGCAAACCACATAGCTGACACTTTCTTTAGCCTATGAAGCAGGGTGGAGGGAGGAATCAACATACCAGGTCTAGTGCAAGCAGGATCATTTCCCCAGCTCTTCCTGACCCCTTAGATTAGACAACCATTTTCTTTTTCCCTGCCAAGCCCCTCCCCCAGCATTCTACTGGCCATTTACAACCCTGCTTGAATACTCTCATAGTTAACTCATTTGCTGCCTGCCTTAGTGCGGCACATCGCAAGCTACTTTAATGTTTTCATTATTAGCCTAAAGCTTTGTAATTTTGCCACTAACGGATGCTATTAAAGGCCACGTCTCCTCAGCAAGGCGAACAAAACAAATCTGCGGTTTCTAGGCCAAGCCACTTTGGACATATTGGGAGCCAAAGAAAATTAGAACATTTTTCAAAAGTGAATTTCAGGCAAATTTTCAAAACACCGTGCCTTTAAAACTTCTGTTCAGCTCCTAATTTGACTTCCCAGGAACACTCTACCCTGAGATGCAGCATGAGACATTTCAGGAAAATCAGTTTCCTTTTGGGGAGGCTGGAGCACCTACCACTTCTTTTATTAATCCCAAATTTCAGAGATGTGGCTTGACTGTGTTAGGCCCTGATCCTACGAAAACGTCACAGTTTATGAACTGTGAATGGCTGACGCCAGTGTGTAAAATTAAGCACATGCATAAGTGTTTGTAGGATTGGTTCCTGAGTCAATAATAGAAAGTGTAGTAGGGGTAGCTACTGTTCTCTGATACTACCCTTGCTGGAAAGCATTCATTAAGATGGCAGATGCCACTTTGAGTGATACAAAAGTAATTGATTGGCCCTATTCCCAATCACTGAATGAAGATACTGAAAGAATGGCAGGTATTTCTAAAATCTGCTTGGATTTCACCTTTTTAAGAAGATTACTATGATCAGATATAATTTTGCCAACAGCCCAATTGGTGATTAGGGTCTCAGTGCAGTAGGCACTGTACAAACATGTAGCAAAAAGATAGAGCCTGCCCCAAAGAGCTCAGAAGCTGGTTATGAGATGGAACAGAAGGAGGAGGCAAACGGGAGCGGAATGAGATAATAGTCAAGGAAGCAAGTTTTCATACAGGAAACAGTGGGCTCACCATCTTTGTGTGTGTGTATGTAAATGACTAGAGTAGAATAGATTGGATTAATGAGAAACCCCAAAAGTGATGTGCTCCTAGTAGATACAGGTATGTATATATATATATATATATATAACAATGTCCACACTATTGTAACATTGGAAGTCTACCTAGGAAACGAGCCCAGTGAAAAGAAAATCCTAGTTTTGATAGGTCAGATACATCAATCCATCTCTGGTCTGAAGAACTAATGACTTAAGTTATGACATCGTCGTATAGCAGCCGAAATTGGTATTTGTGTACCTCGTACAAGAGGCTGTGGGTGCTTTGCACCAGCACAACCACAGAAAGGGTTAAAGACTTAGGTCCAGATCCTCAAAGCTGTTAAGGCTCAGTGGAAGTTGAAAACAACGGAAGTTCAAAGCCTACCCACCTTTGAGGATCTGGGCCTTTGTAACCCACAACCTTGTGCTCAGTCAATGATATTGCAATGCACAATAACTTAAGGCACAATAACTCATTTCATGGCAGTATTGCCCAGAATTAACTGATGTTCTTGTTTCCATGAGCATTAGTTTGTTCTTTTAGGGTTAGCTGGTTTTATTTGCATTACAGTGCCAGGAATTTGGCTGGCGTTTCAACAAACATTTACGGACATGAGCTATTTCTGTATCTGACCCCCTAAAGGCTGGGCTGGGGTCATTGTTTCTGATAATCAAATGCCCAGCTGCAATCCTGGGCAAAAGGAGAACACACAGTGTGCCGATCAACTGGATGGTTGACGGTTGATCTGAAGTGTTCATGGGCAGGCACCAGCTGATACCACCCTGTTTCTTCCAGAAGAGTACACTACAAAACGGTTCGGATGCGTCCTAGTGATTCTTATGTGCAATATTGGTTAACCACAGGCAGATTTTGGCCTTAAAGCATGCAGGTATTTTAAATTCACCGAGAGCACCTGGGATCCTTTACAATCATTTCTCCAAAACCCCACTAACTGTTATATATTCTATTTCCTTCCCCGCTGGTGCCCCTTGCCAAGATATTTCGCATAAATAGACGCTTTCTAATTTATAATCAGCCTCCTCCTCCTGATTCATTATCTTAATGATTTGGGATGTCACCAAGATTGGATTGTGGCATCACTGAATGAATCCAGCAGGAGAAAGCTGATTATAAAGGAAGAAAAGCACAAATGTACTCAAAACACCTTGGCAATCAGAAACGAAGGCAAAGGAAACGTGAAGAACACAACAATGTATAGCAGCAGTGGCTCTTTAAATCAGTCTAAATGCACTTCAGAGACGACAGAGAAAAACTGTGACAGACTTCATTCAGTTTGTCTGGATTAGGTCTCTCTCATTATTATGGGCATTTATTTCCAGGGAAGCACAATGACAAGCTAATCTATTGTTTCCTTTGAATTATCGTTGCTATTAAGTGATCACAAATATACAAAGATTTCTTTAGTTTGCTTTTTTTTTTTGGCAGAGAGTTTGTTTCTGGCCCAGAACATTTTACCTTCCTTTGAAATATAAACATTCCCCTATTTGTTCCATAGTTTAGACCTTCAATGAGCCTGCTCTGTCTCATTTCAAAGCTCCAGAAAAATGAAGGCGTAATGCTCCTTTTATAGCATCTTGGCTTTGGGCTTTCTTAAGCCTCATGTGTCTAACTTAGAGCAATTCCATCTTCTCAGATAACCAGTTGCTTCTGTTGTAAGAAAAGTCTTTGAGCAGAGGCAAAAACACATATTTTGTGGCCAAAGCAAGGGGAAGCATGCAGTTTGGATAGCAATTTAAACAAAGCTGCAGGCATGCAATTCACTTAAGCAAATTAGCCACCAGAGTCTATTATAGCACAACAGTCAAAGAGCTTTGAATGACGCTATTGGGAACATATACACACTAATAATTGCAAATATAGAAATATAAGCCTGAAAACAAAAACTGTTTTGTGGCACAGCTAGGTATATTTGACAGGTACCCATTGACTGTGGGCTTAAGCTATAAACTGACCAAAGAAACAGTGATTTATTTAAAGGAGAATAAAAAATATTTTTATTAATTTACAATATATTTACAAAACAATCTTATGAAATCTGGCAAGGCTTGTATTTCTTTCAAGAGCATGATGTAAACAAACTTCTTGGTATTCAGTGGCCTTTCAAATAGGGGCCTTTGGTAAGTGATATGGTTAGGAATCAGGAGAAAGAACAAACCCAATAATTTTTAAGATAATCATAATTCCTGGGTGAAAAGTTATGGAAGGGAATGATTAAATTCATTACTAATACATATGTAATACAGATCAGTGACAAACTCCTGTGATGAGGATCTCACAAAAAACAACCAGAAGATTATATATGCCCTGGGTGCAGGTCATAGCATTCTCAAGAGCTTTTTTACCATTGTTTTTAAAAGAGTAACAAATTCCCAATTTAAATGGTACTACATGCTGTGAAGACAAAAACGTGACACTGCAGGAGGATCCAAAAAGGAATTGTTCTTGCATCTCTCTCTCTTCCATAAAGGCATTTTAAAAATCCATATCCATATCTTGCTGGTAAGATGATACCTTAGATAATCAAATACTTGATTGTGTCATTGTTGTGAAACAAAAATGTGAATCCATAGGTCACTTCCACTTTAGGTTTGGCAGAATATGGGATTTCTCAGCAATAAACTTCTGAAATTCTGATCTCCATCCAGCTGTTTAACTCTTTCAATTCAGGGTCAAATGAGAACTCAGGAGAAGGAATGTTATTTTAAACAAGCAATTTTTTTTGCAGCTGGTCTCTTGTACATGTATTCACTGGGTCAAACTCAGCACTGCTCTGCATTTCAAACAATTCCCATTAAATCAGTGGGATTGCCATACTGGTCTTTTGGAACCAGCATAGCCCCTTTCCTACAGTAAGCTATACATCTGACATAGCACAAGAATACACAAAAGTAATTGTGTCATGCGGATCACTCCTTACTGCAACTTTAAAAACACGTTTTCCAAGGATCTGGTCTATGGATGACATAAAACATATTTATGAAATTAGTTCGCTCTATTTAAAAATGGTATAACAGCTTTAAATCTTCAGAGGATTTCTCAGGCTAAGTAATATCTTGTATCTTAGCTGTATAAGTACTAAATTATTAAAATAAAATGAATATTTGAAAAACTTTTGTTTTGTAGTAAATAATTTTTAAGGGCTACATTTTCAGAAGCAACCTCTGAGATTACACTCAATTTCAGTCAGATTTTAAAATATGGTTTAATGCACAGAAGTTCAAACGGAGCATTTTGACAACTAACTACTTGAATTGCATGCACAAAAGCAGTTTGAGCATCACACCCGAGCGTGTGTGTAAAACTGCAGCCTCCGGTGTAGCATCTAGCTCAAAGCCTCTATGAAAATATGGTCTTGAATATAAACAACTATGGATACCATACAAAGGGGGAAATGCAACTAAAATGAATAAAAACTCTTATTTTATAAATATCTTATAGGAAAATAACAAAAGGCTCGAGAAAGTATTCAGGAATAAAGAATTTCTCATCCCAAAGAAATGCCTAACTCCACTGCCTCCCCCAGTGATCAAGAAGGTGTATGGCTAAGGAAATGTGGTGGTGGAGGTGACGACATGGGTATGAATCAGGCAGTGTTCTTAGGTTAGTACAATGGTTACTCATCAGTGCATAAACTTAACAAATAAGGTGATTCAGTATTCCTTCTTATGAGACACACAAGCGCTAATCCACACACAGTAAAGTCATTTGTTTTCCCACTGCTTTTCTCAATTAAGAATATATTTCAGCCAGGAGCTTGTCATGAACTATGTGGATTAAGTTGTAGTACTAGCAGTAAAAGGACAAGAAGGGAGAACCTGAGAGAACAGCGTGTAGGGCAGCATGTGCTCAGTAAAAAAGCACTTAAGAACTGAAAGGAAACTACATAGGCTAATTAAAAAAAAGATGCTGGGGGATCAGAGATGTGGCTGACTACTTGGAATCATATGTTCTAAATAGTGACCATGGCTCAGGACAGCATCCCTATTCAGGACCAAATTTAAGCACAGGCTTAAACCCCACTGGAATCAGTAAGACTTAAGCACGTGCTTAAAGTTAAGCACACATTCAAGTGCTGGCTTGAATTAGGGCCAAGATACACAGCAACTTAAGGCACACAGGACCAACAGTAACCCTAGCAATATATTAGGGTGGTTGACAAGGTCTATTAAGTGCTGCATGAGCGACAGCATGATTGTCCTCAGTGCTGACAACAGGCCTTGAGCTCTGCGATTAAGTGAAGGGGAGAGAATCACCCCATTTGTTCATCTCAGATGCCCTGAGGTTTGCCTCTCTGCCCCATTTCCTTTATTGTTCCACAGGGTCCATGTCCAATCTCTGTATGTGCTAATCTCTTACCACACTGGGTTACAGTGGTGCAGGCAATGATATGCCCTCTTTTGCCTTGAACACTGCATGCAGATGTGGTCGCCCCATCTCAAACAAGATATATTGGAATTGGAAAAGGTTCAGAAAAGGGCAACAAAAATTATTAGGGGTAGAGAACAGCTTCCGTATGAGGAGAGATTAATAAGACCAGGACTTTTCAGCTTGGAAGAGAGATGACTAAGGGGGGATACGATAGAGATCTATAAAATCATGACTGGTATAGAGAAAGTAAATAAGGAAGTGTTATTTACTCCTTCGCATAATTCAAGAACAAGGGGCAACCAAATGAAATTAAGAGGTAGCAGGTTTAAAACACACACAAGAAAGTATTTTTTCACGCAACACCTTGTCAAGCTCTGGAACCCCTTGCCAGAGGATGTTGTGGTGGTCAATACTATAACAGGGTTCAAAAGGGAGCTAGATAAATTCATGGAGGCTAGATCCATCAATGGCTATTAGCCAGGATGGGCAGGGATGGTGTCCCTAGCCTCTGTTTGCCAGAAGCTGGGATTGGGTGACGGGGCATGGATCACTTGATGATAACCTGTCTGTTCATTCCCTTTGGGGCACCTGCCATTGGTCACTGTCAGAGGACAAGATACTGGGCTAGATGAACCTTTGGTCTGACCCAGTATGGCCGTTCTTATGTATTTTCCTGCATTGGATAGATATATTTCCTTATGCACTAGAGTAGCTGTACCTCTCTGCTCCCAAGGCCATACCCTTTGAACAATATGGAATTTCATTTCCTAAGTCTCTAAAGGGAGGATGAGTTTAGCATCATCAGTATTGTTTTCAATTTAAGCTTCAACATTCTGCACACTATAAAATCCTTACTGAATTAAACCAAACTAGGTCTTTTGGATTGTAATTGATTGAAATTAACTAAAAGAAATGAATGTTAAAATATCTGCAGCTGTTAACTACCAAAGTCAGACACCCTAAGTCTGGGAATGTGATATTTTCCCTGAATCAACATTTCACAATTTCATCTTGTGTTTAGTTGTCATTTTCAGATTAACTGAAACAGAAATAAATTTCACTGTGGTTGAATATTACTTCATTATTTTCAAATCTCAGGGAGAGATTTTCAAAAGTACAAATGGGAGATAGAATGGAATTTAAGAGCCTCTTTCATTGGGAGCGTCTAAGAGGGCCTCTGAGGGTACGTGTACACAGCAAAACCTACAGCTAGTCCATGCCAGGTGACTTGGACTCATGGGGTTCAGACTGCAGGGCTGTTTAACTGCTATGTAGCCTCTGGCGACCCTCCCACCTCGCATGGTCCCGAGTCCAGGCTCCATCCTGAGTCCAGCAGTGGCACAGCCCTGCTGCCGGAGCCCCACAAACCCAGGTCGGCACAGGCCAGACATGGATGTCTAGTTGCTGAGTAGACATACTCTGGGAATTCCTACCAGCTCAGGCCTTGTAGGCAAGATAGGCAGGGGAAATGCTTACTTTGTGAATCCTGCTGGACCTTAGGCATGAGCTTGCTGAACAGCTTGGTGGCATCAGGACTTAAGGTGGATTTGCACCTGAGCACCAACAGGAACTTCAGTGCCCATGGCATTTAGCCTACTGGGTGGGGCAGCAGCTTGAGATCCTTAAAACCACAAGTTTTAAGGATCTCAATTTTCAAGTTGGGCACATGCAATTAGTTATCTAAATGCCTTTGTGGATGTTGCCCTGAAAGTCTGTGGCAGAGCAGGGAATTGAATCCAGGTCTCTTGCTAGTGAGCTAACCACTGACTCATCCTTCCTCTTTGGGAACCTAACTTCATTTGTGCCTTTCAAAAAGCTCCCCTTTGAAGTATAAAAACTCTTGCTTTTCTATCACTCCTGCATCTGGCTGCATTTATAATTTCAGAGCTCCAGAACTAAAAATCTGTTAAATCAACAGTATGGCTGAGAGTCACTTTGTAAGATTATAGAACAAAATATTACCAATTTGTCTTTGTGACAGAACAATGAGTAGGTATAAAATTGCAACAGTCTCTATGCCAGTTTTTTTTTAAGCTTTCTGCTTCTAAGATGAAAGCCTAATTTGATATTTTTGTAGTTATATAACAGTTCTAATATTTTGTGACATTTTGTATTGTGACACTATAGATGGAATTGTCATCGGACTGACACCCTTTACTGTTTATTCCTTAATTACAACTGTTAACAACACTGCAGAGAAGCGTGCTAATCTGCCATCACATATTATGAAAACAACGTTATTGTTACAAACACCAACACCCACTCAACAGGATATTTCTAACATGGCAGTTTCTGTAAAAACTTATCAGTTTAATGGACACTTACATAGAAAAAGTTTCATATAAACTTTGAACATGTAAAATCATTTTAAAGTGCAGCTGGGGAGGATTTTTTTTGTGTGTGAATCTTTGAGTGATTTAAATTCAGCAAACTAAGGGCCCGATCTAGCAGAAAATAGCTTCTGCAGGTGTTGGCCCTTGCAAACTGTTCAGACTTCCTGTGGTCTCCAGCTGGAGAGGCTGCTCCCTATTCTGAGGGGCAATGAATTCCTCACTAATAGCCAGTCAGCACTGGATAATTAAATCCTATTTGATTAATTAAATTCTCGTAATGCTCTAGGTGCACAATTCGGAAGGTGAACCTTCCTTATGGAGCGGTGTAAAGAGCTGTGATACTTGTGTACAGGTTGGTCAGGGAGTAGAAGAAAGGTGCTGTTAGATCATCACCCATAACACAAAAATCAGATATAGGGACAAGGTTACCACCAGCCACAGACAGATGACAAACCCCTAACAGAAAATAAGGGGGTGAGGGCTCATCATTCCTAATAGTTCCTGGTAATTAATTTGGTTAGCCTATAGCTGACTGCAGTGGTTTGCATAGCCCCATTTCATATAACCATGTACATGAATTCTTCTTGCACTAGGGAAGTAGTAATCACCCTTTATTGAAATTGGTTTCTATTGATCTTCTTGACTCGAGTCCCAATTCTGGAGGAAACCCCCACTCCCAAAGTCCACCATCCTTCCTTGCTATGGAAGAGTGAAAAAGCACAAAGACCTCTAAGTCATTTACTTGAAAGGATTTCTAAATTGGGTCTTCAATATATGCAAACACTAGAAAGCAATGGACTGTGGCTCCCTGACACACTAATTTACCAAGGGGTTGGCCTCAGACTGTAAACTATCTGGGGCAGGGACTGTCTTTTTGTTCTGTTTGTACAGCACCTAGCACAATGGGGTCCTGGTCCATGACAAAGACTCCTGGGCACTTAGAGACTACAAATAGTTAACAATGTGCAAGCAAAAAACCACTGTCTGGCCTTCCATGTTTGTAGCCGGAGGCTGAGAAACTGTCCTTGATCTGAGATAGAAAGCAAGCTCCTCACCTTCTTATTCCAGTATCTGTAATCTTTGGGCACTCACCTAGGTTGGCTTTCTATCTGGTTCTTCCCCACCTCCCATGGCCTTATCCATAAATTATATCTCTGGCTTACATTAACAAAATGAAAGTGACACAAAGCAATGACTTAAAACTACAAAGGAAACATTGCCAAAATATAATACTAATGTTTGTTACTTCAATGTCTGTAAAATTAACTTCATGGCAGGATTCAACCCAAATTCACATTGGCTTCTGCTTTTGCAAACCAGGCACAGAACCTAATATGGGAAGTCAGCCAGGGGAAGAGGGTGCAGCAGTGGTTAATGGAACAGAAATTGCAATTGCTTATGGGTGAGACCAACACAGCCCCTTCCCTGCCCCTCCAAAAAATCAGTGTCACTGACATGATCAGGAAAACAGGGGACATACAAACTAAATATGTACCCTTTACCACTACGCTCATATAGAGGATCCCAGCCATAAACCAAAGCTTCCCCCACAGCCTGGTGTAAATTGTCTGCCCTTCCCAGAGTAAATGCCCCCGGTGGACAAGGAGGTTCAAGAAAATAAAGGTAGATTCACATACAACATACTTAAAAATACAAAAGTGAAGGATTATACGTAACCTAAAACTCTTGTCATCTTAAAGAGGCAAATGTATTGGTGGGCTTCCATATACCAGTGTTTTTAATTTCTGATCTTATAAAGTCATTTTCAAAAAGGATTATTCCTCCCACCAGGAGAAATGTTATTCTGAGCCTCCTTGAGCTGGTAGACTACAGTTAAGCTGAACTCTTCAACACGGATACAACTGGAAAAAACCCATCCAACATGATTCGTTTTCATATACATACACTGAAATTGAAATTTAGTGGCCTGACACACTGTTGTCTGGACAGGATTATTTTGCCCACTGAAGTCAAATGGTAGTCTCTGTACTGTTTTCTCTTTATCTTTGTGCCGCTCCTTCTGGGTGACTTATGTTATACTTTGTAGATTTCTTTTTCTTAAAACCAACAGGTGTTTGTGCTCTTCCTAAAAGAAACTGCTCCCACTTAGGAATAGATTCTTCTACTGATGCCCAATAGAGAGTCTAAGAAAGATATGATGCAACAATAAGCAATTTAACTTTGCTTCACAATTTAATCTATTTACCAATTTATCACAAAACAATACACACATACAATGTGTTATTAAAGCTTGCCTTATGTGTGAAGCAATTCAAAAAAGGACAAAGTATTTGGATACCAAATTTCCAATCCCTCACTTAAACAATGTAACAGAAGTTGGCAGGATTTCACCTTCTAGAGTAAGTTATGCAGTGACTGAATGTGCCCTCTTGTGGTGGATAATATATTAGAAAGGGAACCCATCATAATGGTAGTATTCATGTTCATGGAATTGTAGTCATGTTTCTGTAAAGCAAACATTTTCTCGAGCCTAAATATTAACATTATAATTCTAGTTTAGCAGGATTTTGAGATAAAAATAAACTTGTTGTTTAATGCTATCAACAAACAAGTAGTGCATTAATTTGAGGTTGGCTCAAAAATATTTGCAAGCTAAATTTTGCAATGAATAAATCCCTGATAATGTAATCGGTTCCAGTACTTAGCTCAAGAAAGAAAACTGCACAACCAGCTATCTTGTGGTCTAAAAAACAGAGTGGTAGCGAGAAGTTCCTGATTTCTAACTACAGCTCTGACATGCACTTGTTCTAGGGTCTTGGGTAAGAGGTTTAACATCGGTGTCTCAGTTTTTCCAACTGAAGAACAGAGATAAAATTCCTCATTTTCACAGGAACATCCTGACCATATATTTGTTAATGCTTATGGATAAATCATGAATGTTTATGGATGAAATCATACAAATTATACTACAGGCCATAAAAATACTTTAGTTAAGAGTTGGAGACAAAGGTCCAGATTTAGCAAACAATGTGCTTAACTTTAAGCACACTCTTAAATGCTTTGTTCAATAGGGGCCAATATATTTATCAGGAAATTGCTTTTTTAGCAAAACATTTGTATAGATTTTGTACACATATATTTAGGCTTTTTTTAAAAAGAAAAAAATCAATTTTTATTTACCTAAATACATATTTTAGTGCACATACGTGATACATCATCAATCGCTCCTTTGGAAGTGCTAGACTATTGGGTAACTATTTTGGTTATATGTGTAACTCATATGCACAGTTTCTATACATCATTAATAAAATAAAATATGGATTTACGCAATAGATCTTGTTTGAAATTTTATGTGCAATCACATGAATATGTACTTGGACTGCTAAGTTAAGGAGCCATTATAATCAACTGTGAAAATCACAGCTGATATACATATGTATTAAGGCCATGAGTTAAATATCCTTTGAAAGTTTTATTGGAAGGAATGTGGACAGTCAATTTTGTATATGAAAGATATTTTTCCTTTCATGCTATTTAGTGTCCGTTCCTTAAAAATATAAGAGACTAAATATGTGACATTTTCCCTTGTAATAGTATCACCACTCTCCTGTAACTCTCACAATTGGGTGGGAAGGATGAAGGCAAAAGTCAACACTGTTTCTATCAATAATCACTATGAATTATCTGACTTTTGTCCATTTTATCCACACTGTAAAGGTCTACACCAGATTTTTTTAATCTGTACTATTTTGTGTAATTGCTACCAGATTTGATCTAATGGTATGTAATTCTTCATAGTGATTGAACCAGTACTGGAAATGTCAAAACTCTCTAGCGTATGGGACTTCAGGCCTAATACAGACAGATGCTGGTAAAACAGAGCTGAGATAGTACAGTCCATGCATAAGTGACAACTGTTTTAAATTATTAAGGACTAAAACTCTATTTGCAGCACACAAACAGACATTTATGAGTTATGTAATAAGTATATCTCAGGGATAAATTTAGGCCTGGTCCTGCAAACACTTAACTTTAGAACATGCATAGTCCTACTGAACTCCATGGAATTACTCATGTGCGTAAGTGTTTGCAGGATCATGCCCTTAGTCTTACAGACTCAGCTTAAATAGCTTAGTTCCATTTCTTCACTTTTAAGTAATTTGTCAGCTACCAGCATTAACTTTGTTTGCAAGTTGCAACTTAAAATATATTTTAAACTTTAATGCTATTTAATAGTTCATTAATATAATCAATTCACTTTAAACAGCTTCATTTCCTGAGTAACTGTAGTATACAGTACCTAAATTTATATTTTGCATCTGATTTTTATTTCGGTGGATGAGGGGAAGATAGGTCATATTTAGTGCCCAACAAATCCAAAAAAGTGAATGCATCACATCCCTATTTATTTTAAAGTGATATGACTATTTAAATAGCATGCTGTCACATCCGTCACTGCAATAGACATTTTAAAAGTATAGTTTGATACAATTTTTTTCTTCTACTAAACACTCAGGACTTCAGGATATTAATTGAATGATGGCACTCACTATAATCAGGCCCCATGTATTTTACCATGCCAGAATTCACCCTTTTCTGCAGACTTGTGCTCCAGAACCTCAATTTTAATTAAAAAAAAAAAAAAAAATGCTTCAAGCTATTGTGGTTGGAAAGAAAATCTTGAAAATGTGAACTAACTGTGACTGCTACAGTGATATCTTCACATGTTCCCAACCACCCTTACACAATAGCTCTGATAGGTGTGAACTTCCCCATTCATCTTCATGGGCTGTTGACTGAAACATAAAGATGACAATCTGTGGTGTACTTAAAACTGAAAATGTAAGGACGAAAAAGGTAAATTGAAAAACACTATAAAGGCTGCTGTGACTCTTAAATTATTCATTTTCATATTTAATTAAATAAAAAGCTCCAGTCAAAAAATATCTGAATCTGCTAGAGAATTTCCCCCAGGCTACTGCAGAATCTAGGGACCTTAGCCCAGAATTTAGGTTCAACCTACTGCACAGTACACAGGCCCTTGGCTATACCAGTCAATTTCAAAATCAATTATTTTTACTTTACGAATATGCTTCAGAAAAAAAGGGAACTATTTTGTTCACAGCAAATGAAAGGATGGAGTTTATTTCAGGACTTACTTCAAGGTTAACAATATCAGGATGTGGCTGTAGATGTATTCTGGCTTGCAGCCTCTTTTCTGCTGCTTCTAGATCCTGTTTAAAATAACAGTTTGACAAGTTACAGGTGACATTAACAGGCAATATATATTTAATTGCCTTTTAAGTGAATTTATTTCTCCTAAAAAGCACTGGATTTGATATCCCTGGAACTGAAATCTTCTGTTTAGCCATAGATCCTGCAGCCTCTTACTTTTGACAATAACACTAATATATTGGAGGCTTTGCTGAACTTTCTTGCATTTCCTGGCTGTAAGAATTGTTTTCTTTGCCAGAAGCGTTCTGATAGACAGCACCTACTACACGTTTAATATCTCCATACACAAAGGTAATTTATAGTTAGACTATGTTCCTCCTGACAATACAGAAAAAAAAGGAGATTGGTATTCACTGTACTATGTAGATGAACCGAAGCATGTATTCTATCTACTGTAGCTTTAAAGTAACTAAGCAAATTGTGTTCAAGATCTTGTCTCCCCAAGACAAAGATGACTTGCTAATATGCATGCATAACATGTGCACAAAAATGTAGAGATGCAGCAAGCTGTTCACCAGACATTCAAACTCAGATGAGAACACACCTCTCTTAGCTTTCTTATAAAATCTGCACATGGGCTTCCACTTGCCCAGTAGACATGTGTTGGGTTCACAGAGGCCTAGACTCAATTTGAATAGACTCTTTTAAATTGTAACCCTTTCTTGCGGGCTTAGTTCCACAGCCAAGCACTGAAGAGATTGAGTGCAGGGCTTTTGGGCAGATGAAGAGATGGAAAGGGGCGTGGGAGATGGGTGTGAAGGAGCCAAAGCAGAACAGGGGGGTGGGGAGGGAAGCATAGCAGATGGCAGAGTTGGGAGCAGAAAGCAGGTGTGAAGAGTACAACATAAAAAATAAATGAGTGAGGAAATTCCCCAAAGGGACTTCCCAAACATATACCACCACTGCTGCTCAGAACAGTGAGATTCTGAAGGAGCAGGTCTACAGGAGAACCCAAACACAATTACTCATATTGAGTAGTAGCCAATTGGAACACTTGTGTACGTGCTACTCAACATGAGTAAGGGTTGCAGAATCTGGCCTAAAATTAGTGTAGAGCATGATTAAAAGAAACTAATAGTTCTTAGCTGAAAGTTCTTAGCTAAAATCCAGTAAGTTATAATGTTCATCTTTATTTAAAATGAATGAAAATGTATTAATATTTGGACTGGTTTTATAGCATATTTATAATGATTTTACTATATGCAGATAGACAAGAATAAGACTGAAAATATCATCCAAGCAGTTTTTTGTTTGGTCTTTTTACAGTTTATCAGTGAACCTAGTGCTGTTTTGAGGTGGCTAACTGATCTCTGCAGAAGGATAGTATAAGGTGCTACACTATTTATATCCTGGGATTGACAGGTGGAGGACATCACAGTAATGGAAGGCTGCCTTTTCGCATGAAGGAGAGGCCACCGGACCAGAATTAAGTACAACGGACAAAAAACGAATAAACAGGAATAGGGATGCAGGTCATAGGGTCGAAATGAGGGAATGAGAAAGGGACATTGAACAAACGACGCAGGGGCGCCATTTCAGATTTTGGTGGGGTGAGGGGCAACTTTAACCGTGATACCAGAGGCTACTTAGGCACCTGAAAACTCTAGTGTTTTGTTGTTTTTTGTTTTTGTTTTTTTGCAGATAATAATTTAGAAATTAGCTGATAGGAGCACTATATCTAATTTCTATATACAAATTAGGATTAAATAAATATTAGACCCACTTAGCTCTAATACTAACATGTTCTCATATCTTGTGTCAAGTCACTTCTTAAGGGACACTGGTTAGGTTTAAAATTGTAATGTATATTCTTTGTTACTAACCCTTGAATACACCAATTGAAACAACTGTAGAAAAATCTAGATTACTTTCTATCACTTTTTTGCAGTTCATCAAGCTTGAAACAGATCATTTAACTTGGGAAACATCCTAGTAGGGCAAGGCCCCATGAGTTTAGAATGCATCTGCCAGGGGCTCTAGGAGTGTTACCTCACTACTACTAATAGACTAGAAACTGACTTTAAACAGTAATGAAACTGACACTTTCCAGTCACTTTCATAGTATTATTGCCAACCCCAATGTTCAAAAATCATGAATCAGGTTCACCAAAAATCATGAGATTATGTAAAAATAACAGCTTTGGGGTTCTTTTTATTTGCCTTTTGCTTTTTGAGCCTTTAGGATGTACTGGGGTCGTATTTTGAAGCTTTCTCCACAGCCACGAGGGCTAGAAACTTCATTTTTCTTTCAGAATGAAGGCTGAAATCATCACATATCCACTTGAGTCCAGGAGCTGGGACTTTAAGGAAAGCAATTAGCATGAGACTCATGACAAAATCATGAGATTTGGCAACACTGCTTTTACTTCTGTTTAAAGGCTAGTTACTTTCCAGAAGGTTCTTAAACACACCACTACAGTGACCGAGTTGCAATTCTCACAGGAGAATATTTAAAACCAAACAGCAAGAAAATTCTATATTTTAAAGTTGAGAAAAAAAACCGGACACTTCTGAGATATATCAGGGCTACTGCAGGCAGGAAAGGAAAATAAACAGGCACAGGAGCTCTGGGCATCTCTTCCTCTAGAAAGAAAGTTAGAGAGTCAAATCTTCTAGTCCTTAGTCTAGTAAAACTTCTATTGTCATCAGCACCTTCACTCACAGATATTAACATGTGCTTAATAACTATACACTTCATATCTGAGCCATCTTATCCAGGGCTACACATTTTATACCCATTGGCTCAGGAACTACATTTTCTGACATATTCTGAACAGGGCTGAGCACCAGAGATGATGCCCAGTGAATAATACAAATCATGACAGTAATTGTCGACTTTGTGGACTCTGTGGATGCAATTTCTGTTCTTTGTTCTGATTGGCCTGGATACAGTTGAAACCATAAGAATTTGAGGCATAAACACATTTGATACTTAATACAACACCTTCCGATTCCTTCCTTTTCTGGAACTCAGAATAAAAAATGACAAAACAAAGTGATTTTCAATTAAAATTAAAATTGCACAGCAGCCATGGCTTGACAACACTGCAAAGTCAAGTTCTCTGTGCATGCACACAGAACAGCTATACTATTAACAGCACCAGGCAAGCTCCCCCACACTTCACCAATATGCCTTTGCCATAGCTTGGAGGAATTACCTGTCATGGCAAAAAGGTGGATCAGTCTCCATTCAGTCCTATCTATTTGGGTTTTATGCACCACATTCTCCTCAGAGCATTTTTCTCCCCCTATGACTTCTTCCTACAAGTATTTACACAGGAGGGGGCAAAACAGACCAAGATCGCTATCTCTGTGGCTACTTAATTTTAATACAGGAATGTTTGTGATAGTAGGAAATAAATTACTTTCAGCCTAGGGAAAACAGCTGTTGTACACATTTTAGTAGAGAAGGTCACATTGGCATGGCCTAGATATCAGATGTCTCTTTTTGTTGATCCACTCCAGTTTGTATATTTGCAATCTATTGTCATTCAGAAAACTGATTTAATGACAGACAGTGAAAGAAATGTTTGCTTGGAAAAAAACTGAGGCCACTGAAAGATTAGATGGCACCTTTGCATGTAGCTGGTGGCTAGGAGGTGCCTGTTGTGGCATTTTTATCTTTTAAAGTCTGGTGTTGGGAATTTATCTTTTCTAACTCTCTCCAACTTATCTGAAGTCAGCAGTGCAAACACCTTTGGCACGTAAGACAGAATCTAGTATACTACAATATTAAGCACTAGTCTATCCTACAGGGCTTTGGAGTGGAGCCTGGAGCTGGAGCAGCTCCGGAGCAGTGGAGCTGCAGGTTTTTGCCTGGAGCTGGAGCACAGCTCCAAAGCCCTGCTATCCCATAACACTTTGGATAAAATGGCCAGGATTACAAGAAAAACAGTTCAAGTCCCTTCCCAGAGGTAAAATGGAGATTCTGATACATACATCACTTTTATGGGGCCAAATTCAGATGTCATTTACACGCGTATAATCCAGACTTACACCACCATATACGAGATCAGAATTTGGCCCAAATTTTCTGCTAACATGACCACTATGTTACATCACACATCCTAAACTTTATGGTATACACTAAATATCACAGTAATACATTAAGATTTATGAATAACAAGGAAGAGAACAGAAAATACTACATAAATGGGCGACAGAGGATGGATCACTTGATGATTACCTGTTTTATTCATTCCCTTTGGGGCACCTGGCACTGGCCAGTCGGAAGACAGGATACTGGGCTAGATGGACCTTTCGTCTGACTCAGTATAGCTGTTCTTATGTACATATGTGCAAGATGGCCAACTTAACATAGCTCTGAAGACACTTAGTAGTACTACTGCAATCTCAGCACTTAATAAATACAGATCCTAAGTGAGGTGTTTAATCCAAGGCCTGACAATGCCTTCTTTAAACATGTTAGGCGGAAAAACATACTCTAACACAATTGTATAAAAATGCTGAATTAAATCTTTAAAATCTATTTTCTTCAAATTTCATTTCCCCTCTTACTCAATAAGATTATAAAGCAAGCTAAGTTTGAAGTTTCTAGCTTCAGCCATTTTTGAGCTCTGTGAGCATAACATTTCAATTGGCAGAAAGGGAAAGCGTCGGGTTTTTTATGTTCCCATAAAACTGAATTAATTTTATTTGCATTTCTGTTTTTTCTAAGTTTAAGCAAAAATCAACACCTCATCATGTCCGTGTATTTCTGAGTAGGCCAAATCAACAACTCCCCACATGGTAACTGTGAAATGTACAGTGCTTGGTATCAGGAACAATATTCTGAAGCTGGCACATAAATATGAACCGTTTTTTCAAGGCTCTAATATATTATTCTGCATGGATCTCTTTCCTGTTTTATTTTGTTATCAGAAAGCATCTGCAGTACTGCATGTCTGTTAAAGCTAGTATAAAATTAATATATCTAGACTTATTTATGCTGCTTTATCCTGCCAGACTATTTGTTTTGATGGTCATACATATGTTTTTATTTCTTCTATGAACACTAATGTTTTTGACACTTGAAAGAAATCATTTTGAGGAATATGATAGTAGATGGCAAATATCCTGCATAACTACAAGACTACATATTTTTGCTATAGGTTTACATTAAGATATCAATAACATTTACTATCATAATGAGCTTGTTTCAGTATGCACAAATGTAATCTGCATTTATTATGCTTGTCAACAAATAAGTGCTAATTTGAACCTTGTTTATAAAAACACATATGGAGAAGAGTTATGGGGGAAAATATAATGGGTGAAATTTGCCACACCTTCACAAAGTCTAGGTATTCAGGCTCTAGATGAGTGGAGCGCACAAGGCTTGGGGAGGCCAAATCTACACATCAGTTGTTTCAGACCAAGGCTGGAATAGCAGCCACACCTGTTCCAGAGGGTTTTGGCGCCATTGGACCTGCAATCCTGCCTCTATCCTATCCCCAATGTGACCTTAAATGGGACCAGTGTGGAGATCCTGTTAGCACATATCAGGTACACAGGCACCTTTGACTGGCAATTCTGCCTGCAGTCCCCAGTTGTGCAGTCTCTGTTTGGGACTTAAGTTTCACTCAAACTGCAGATGTGTTAAGTCTTGCTCCAGCACACACAGCTTGGCCAGAATTTTTTCCACAAAGATGAATCTTTTCACTTTCTAGAATGAAAAATTTGAGCCTTTGTCCCAGTGGACACAGGAGGACATTCTGGCTGTACATGAGATAAAAATATGATTTTATTTTGTACAGCATCTTTCATACAAATGAGAGTCCAAAACATTTTGCCATATTACTTAGTAGAATTAAATAATAAGCAACAGCAAAAAGAAAGGGCATGTGCAAGGAGGAAATAACCTACTTTTAAGTGCTGTTCTATGAAGATATACTTAGTAACAGACCCCCACTTTACAATGTACTCTTGTGTTAGAGGTCAAGGTGAGATCTCTTCAGGTTCAAAATTCTAAGCTGTTGGTTCCAGCATGGGGTATCATAGGTCAATCCCTGCAATCGAACTAAGAGCCTTCTATTGACCTAATTACCAGTTCCCCTTGAGGAAGAAGCCAAGATATATACAGAATTTAAAAGTATACAGCAGGGGTGGCCAACCTGAGCCTCAGAAGGAGCCAGAATTTACCAATGTACATTGCCAAAGAGCCACAGTAATACGTCAGCAGCCCCCATCAGCCCACCCCCTCCCCACAACCCTCAGCATCTCCTGCCCACTGGCAGCCCTGCCGATCAGCACCTCCTCCCTGTGCCTCCTGCCTGCAGCAATCAGCTGTTTCACAGGGTACAGGAGGCTCTGGGATGGAGGGGGGGAGGAGCAAGGGTGCATCAGGCTCAGGGGAGGGGGCAGAAAGGGGTGCAGTGGGGTCAGGGTCTGGGGTTGAGCAGTGGATGAGTAGGTGATCTGTCATAACATGTTCCAATCACAGCAATTAAAGTGAAGTAATTTTTCCTTCTTCAAAGATAGAGGTGACGGATCCCCACCCTTGGAGACTAAAATGTTCCAGGGATGCCTTTATAAAACAAAGACACAATGTCGCTGAACAGGCTACTGCAACATCCAGTAGAAAAACAAGGTGAATATACCTTGAACAATAACAGTAAATACATGTGTGTTGGACAAAGGTGATTTTAATAGGTTTTATACTCTTTTTCATAAAAAAAGGAGGAAATGAAAAGATTTCTTTTGAACAACCCAAAAAAATCAGACATCTCAAAAATAAAAAGCTCCTAACTGGAAAAATGTTCTGGTCATCCAGAGGCACCGACTTTCTCATTTCCACGGGGAGTGCTCAATCCCTGTTATGCCCCAGGCCCCACCCTCACTCCACCCCTTCTCCCAAAGCCCAACCTCACTCCACACCTCCCCTGCCTCTTCCCACCCCCTCCCCAGAGTGTGCCCCACCCTCACTCTGCCTCTTCCTGTCCCACTCCTCCCTCTCACCGCCTCCTGCTGAACAGCTGATCACCAGTGGATGGGAGGGAGGAGCTGATCGGCAGGGCGGCTGAGCACCCACTATTTTTTTTTCTGGGGGTGCTCCAGCCCCAGAGCACCCACGGAGTAAGCACCTATTAGTCTATCAATCAAATTTTAACTCCAGACTTGAGACTGAATCTAAGCAACAGTGTTCAATGATCAGAGGGGTAGCCGTGTTAGTCTGAATCTGTAAAAAGTAACAGAGGGTCCTGTGGCACCTTTAAGACTAACAGAAGTATAGGGAGCATAAGCTTTCGTGGGTAAGAACCTCACTTCTTCAGATGCAAGAAGAAGAAGCATCTGAAGAAGTGAGGTTCTTACCCAC